>NC_052486.1:10306643-10349081 GCF_009730915.1 Dioscorea cayenensis subsp. rotundata
TAGTTACGTATTGCTGTTCCTTTTTTCATTTTTCTGGTCAACCATTGGGTTTCCTTAGTTCTTGGCCTCGCCTTGCACATACATTTCTGCTATGGATTTGCGCTGAGCGAGCCGGGACCTAGGTTCACTCGACTATGCTCTCCTCGGTGACGTATATCATCATTGGGGATCGCTTTTAGTTTCAAGTGAGTACCAAGACCCATGGACTAGTTACATGTTTAGATTTACTTAGAGAAAGATTGAGTCTCTAAGACCGGTGCTCTTAGAGTTTGCATAGCCATTCTTTGTGTCTCGAGTGAGTGGTGGATCGTGTAATCCGGCCTCAGCTCGAATGTGAAGATCATTAGTAAACCCACCACCATTCTTGTAACTCGTACTAAAGATTGATTGTATTGTCTTTCTTTTAGTTGTCGGGGTTCCTGCTATCACGCTGTATACTCAGCGAGCGATACCAAACAAAGAGTCGCCATTGGTGTCAGCCGCTTTTTGCTACTACACTCACCGATCGGTATTAATCCTCCTCACTTTCCAATTATGGTTGCCGCTCCCGGAGATGGGAGTACTTACCAGCTATCAAGAAGGGTTGGTTAGAGGATTATCGCTAAGCATTTGACCCTCCACATGAAAAAGTCATCTCCGAGCAAACTTGGTCGAGGATTTTTGCATGATCTGGTTATAAAATAATTGGATTAAATCCATTCTTCCTATGGGTCATGGTACTATAGCGTCGTGTTGGACCTAAACACTCCCCTGTGGAGGTTCGCTCTATTGATCCCCCTGTCTTTCGATTTTAGCATGCCAAAACCGGCCATAGCCAAATCAACTAAATCGATTTCCAAAAATATGACTCGATAAGTGCTTTGTGCGATATGAATGCTAAGCTGCTCATTCCTTATGTTGAGCATTACTTTTTCTCGTGTTTTTACATTAATATGTGTGTTTTTTATGTTACTTTTATGCGTGATAGGGTTGTGAGGCCGAGTATGAAGGAAATAGGCCAATGTGGATCATAATGCACCTATTTTTGGAGGAGATCTTGCCAAGGTTCAAACGCCGAAGACATAGGTCAGTGTGAGATGCTAGAGTGTGTGCCAACCTCCCTCGTATTCGAGTGAGCACATTCATTTGAGGGCACAAAGGCACTACACTCGAGCATTCCGATTTATGCATATAAGAACAAGAGATCCACCAACGTGTACATCATTGAAGAAGCAAGTGATTCACGACGTAAACGTAGTGCCCGCTTATGCTACTCCCCAATGAAAGTATGGAATTCGGGAGTATTTTCCCTAGCAGTAGCATCGAAAGGCATCAGAAAGCAGCCCGGCCGAGAAATCGTAGAAATAGAGAATCCATCTGATCGGGCGTGGAAATTATCCACACCCGTGTGGAAATTCCACAAGGGCGCAGGACATCATACACGCCTGCAGCCTCCCGATTCCAAATTTCTATTTAAAGCCGATTTCAGTCTCGATTTCAAGATTCTTTTTCTCCATCTTTTTCCCCAACTTACGAGAGGGTTTTCGCTAGGGTTTCGAGGGGTATTGGCCAAGGTTTTGGAGAAGTTCTACGGCTCCGACATCGTGATTCCATTAGGGAAGAAGGTTGGTAGGGAGCTTTCGATCGAGGCGCATCCTCATACCGGACTGAAAGAATCCTTGGACGACTAGTAGAGGACTTTCCACAAGACCATTGACACGCACTATCGAGGGGGTTTCTTTATGGATTCTTTGCTTTTACATTCAATTTCTTTTGATTGTACTTAGCTCCATGGAGAGCTAAACCCCCACTGGTACTTGGGTGATTGTGAACCCTAGGATGTACTCGCTTCATTGAACTTTTATTATGATTTCAATAAATTGATGTTTATTGTTAGTTCCACCCTTGAATGCTTGATTGTATGAACATTTCCCGCTAGAGTGACACTAGGGTTGAGTGTTCTTGTTGGTAACCCTTGTGAGTGAGTGACACACCACGAGCGCTAGACAAAGCTAGGTTGGAGAGGGTTGAGAGGGTTAGTCGAGAGGCACAGTGAGTCCCCTTCCCTTCCGACGTGATAGATTCTCACCTCCGCTCCTTGAGTTCTTTGCGGCCATAATAGAGTGAATGGTCTAAGGGATGAACCTCCGACTGGGGCCTAGTTGCGCTGCAATGGAGTGAAGCTGAGGGGATCTTAGTATCTAGGGCTTAATTGTGGCTAGGGACCTTCCGCCGACCAAATCCCTCAGAGCCCATTGCAACTTTATTCGAAAAGTGTGAGGTTGAGAGGTTACTTAACTCTCCTCCGGGACATGAATAGAGTTAGGCATAGTTGACCTTAGATTTGGGACTATGTATGTAAGGATTTCCCACGACTCACCATTGCATCAATTAGGAAGCATAATAGAGAGTTCTTGCACTTGAAATGATTTTCCTAGGTGAAGCATCATCCGAGTACCCCATCTTTATCGATTGCCTTACCCTTTTCTTTATTCTTGCTCACTCACTTGTTTCTTTTATTATTGAGAATTGAATCAATTTCACACCAATCATTATTGATCTTCCACATAGCTAAGAACCAAATTAAGTATTTTCATTCCCTACTCCCTGTGGATTCGACCCCGCTCACCTGGGATTATTACTTCGACAAACCCGTGCACTTGCGGGATATAAGCAAGGGGAATTTGTCAATGGCCTTCCATTTCAATGTTATGATTGGCTTCGGCTTCCTCCTGCACCATTACCTCTTGGTGTTGGAGGTCAAGTAACCAGTAGTCCCCCACAATTAATTAACTTCTTTGGTTGAGGACGATGGCGGTTGTCCTCAAGTGGCTCCCTGAGCCTATAATATATAATATAAGGCTCTAAGCGCACCTGAGCGCCTTCGCCTGTGCAACAGCCCATCCAGCAGAAGCACCCCCAACAACCGCAGAACTCTCATTATGTTCCTCCCAATGGTGAGACAAGTGGCGCCTCAGCGGCAGTTCACGCCAGCAAAATTATTTCAATGTTGCTTAAGCAGGGTTTAGTTCAGCTCCTTCCTAAGCGTCAGCCACCAAACCCGGAATCCAAACGCCTATTGCAAATTGCAAAAGAATGAAGGCCATCCCACAAATCGCTGTAGGAATCTTCAACACAAGATTCAAGATCTGATTGAAGAAGGGAAGATTGCCGTGACAGATGAAGCACCCCCTATTGCGCCCAATCTCAACGAGAAAGTAGGAGTTTCAAAAGATCCACTCCCTTCAGCCTCTGCTTTCAGTCCTTTCTTTCCACTTGCCTTAACCGCTTACTAGATTAGATAGGCTAGCTAAGGCGTACTTTTGTTCTATCTTTGATATAGAAAAGAAAGTCAGTTTGAAGTTGACCAAGTAAGTGTTCCATTAGCCTTCTACTAGCGCTTGCTTTCTTACCGTAGCTCAGTCAAGCTTCCCCTTCATCTTCCTCGCCCCTATCTGAGTACCTTGCTAGCCTTACAGCACTTCCAGAGTCCGTTCCATTAGTCTCTTCTCTTGTTCGAAAAGGGATTTATTTCGACCTATTAGTATTAGTATATAAGTCGGCTGGCTAGCCTTACGAATCTAAAGCTAGAGCTATTAGCACTGGGGTGTATCCGGACACTATTGCCTACGCTAGCTTGCTGCTTGCTGGTCAGTAGCTCTAGTTGGCATCGTTGAATCCCGATAGTGGCATCGTATAACGTTTAATAAATAAGAGCACGCCTGCTTTTATTGTTTCACTCTGCTCTGCTTATTAGTTGAGGCCTTTGTTCTCATCTAAGCATGTAGGGCGTGTTTTGTTTTCATCTAAGAAAGATGAGATGTACAGTGCTCGCGGAGCGCACTTGCGAAGGACAAACGACGATATCTAAGGTCAAAAGAATCCCTATGTCAAAGGTCAAGAGGATGTCTTAATAAGTTGAGTTCCAAGAAAGCGGCCGTTCACTTCAAGAATAGGGCTTCTTGTAGTTTTCTTTGATTTTTATCGGGTGTTCAGTCTACCACAAATGAAAAAGCCTATCGAAAATCATGCATTGAATGCCAATCAATCCCATCAGACTTTTTGTTGGAAAAACCAAGGCCAAGTCTATTCAAGTCTCTATATTGATTTTCGCGAGCAGAGCAGAATGGAATGGAAATTCCAATGATTGTTATAGAATTAGAATGGCGATTCCTCACAATCGCTCCTTGTGATGCTGCGGAACCATGGCAATTAGGATCTCAAGACGCAGCAACACCTATTATGCAAGGAATCATTGACTTACATCACGATATCTTTTTCTTCCTCATTCTGATTTTGGTTTTCGTATCACGGATGCTGGTTCGCGCTTTATGGCATTTCCACGAGAAAACTAATCCAATCCCGCTAAGGATTGTTCATGGAACTACTATCGAGATTATTCGGACTATATTTCCAAGTATCATCCCGATGTTCATTGCTATACCATCGTTTGCTCTGTTATACTCAATGGACGAGGTAGTAGTAGATCCAGCCATTACTATCAAAGCTATTGGACATCAATGGTATCGGAGTGCGCCTCTTAACAAGGGTGATATAAGTGCAACGAAATGTACCGGTGGTTCGCGAAGCATCTGGCTTACCGGTAATCTCCCATTCCCGTCGTCGAGAGACTATAAGAACTATAGCATGCCAGAAAGGGTGAGTTGAGGTGGTTAGACCTATACCCCGAAATGCTCCCAGCATAGGAGCCTATGGTTCCATTCTTGTTGTTGCTGGAGGTACACATACCTCTTCTCGGTGTGGAGCGATATACGAAAAATAGATGCTCAGCCAGCAATGTCCGATAACGGCGCTGAAGTCGTGAATCTATCGGCACCACAGCAGTGGCATACAACTTTGGACCTAATGGCCGGCCCCGTTACCTTTCAGAATGGGGGATCCCCATTGGTAACAACCACGGTAGTTGATTGCTTCCCCACAAGTGTACAGAATCGCCTAGTAATACCTCGTGTGAAGACGCGAGGATCGTATTCCACGGGGCTAAGGATCTCCTATTACTCCTTCTCCAGCTATTATCTAGCCTAAGATCTCAAGTGATGGATTTTTACTCTAGTAAATGTAATTAAAGCTAAAATGAGATTATGACCAAATTAGAAAGAACAAGCAATAAGCAAGCAAGAAAATCAATGAGATGCAAAGGCCTATGGATGAGGATCCCCTTGAGGGGTTATCATGCAACACGGATGATGATCTAAAGATGCAAGGGTAAAATGGACCATGAGATTCCATGATTAGAACAACCCCAATTTCTCGGCAATTGAACCCTAATCCCATACGAACATAGATAGGAATTTCTTCCAAATATAAATTCCTACGATTGCATTGAGTACGAGGAAATCTCACTTAGGATTAAACCTACTCTTCTTCGGATTAAACCTACATGGAGGGCTACCAAACACCCGATTTCTCTCCGTGATGATACAAGCATCCCCTTTTAATCTATTCATGACCCTAATACATGCAAGCAAGTTACATCTACATGCATCATTCATAAAAAGAGCTACGGATTTCTCCTTAGTGTAGCACTTAGCATGAAAAACAATGGATTAAATCTCAAAATTACCCAAGCATGGAATTAATGAGTTATCATCCAACATACATGATAAAACCCCCAAGGTTCACCAACACCCGTGGCCTTTGGGGGTCTAGTGTGTCATCATCCCACAACAAGCAATATAAACAAGCAAAACATGAAACACAAGCATAAATGACACTCCCTAGATGAAATGGTGAAGGAGGAGGTGAAGAATATGCCGAATGACACTTTCCCCGCCAAAGGAGTGCCAAAATGACGCTCTCTAGCCGTGGGTCTCCTTCCTTCAAATCATGGTAAATCTCCCCTTGAATGATGTTTCCTTCTTTCCTTGAGAGACTTGGACCTTGGTCTTGGATGATCTTCTAGCTTCTTTGCCCTTCTTCTCCTCCCCAAGGTCGCCCAAAAACTCCCAAGTGCTCTACCAAAGTCGGCCAAGAAAAGGGCCAGCCAAAAGTCCCCTTTTTATGCCCTAAAAGTTGGTATTTATACCCCCCGAGGCATACAGGTCATATGGGGGTCGTATAAGGGTCGTATAGCACCCAAAAACCATAGATTCATGATCCATACGGGGTACATACAGCCCCTATACTGGGTAGTATGGAAATCTGGCAGACACTACAAAACAATCCACTCGCCATGTTGATACGCCCCTCATACATCGGGTAGTATGGGGGTAGTATGAAATTCTCGCTTTCTCTTTTCGCCCAAATGATATCTTCTTGTTCTTCATGTCTTCCTTATGTCCTACAAAGCAAATAATAGACGATTAAAAGCAAAACGGGCATCAAACCTCACAAAATACATGCAAAGTGAATACGATATATACATGAAAACATCTACATTTAGACACTTATCGAGAGTCGCTATGGAACCACTCGGGTCGAGAGGACAACCTCTTGTTCCCGCCTCCTCTTTCTTCGCTTTGGGGACGGAGGTCCCACGGTAGGTAACAACGAGCACAAGCACTTGATCGAAGGGGGACTCAACGCTTCTACCCTCCACCGAGGAGTCGTCATAGCTGGATATCGTGAATGGTGAGAGGTCACGCCACGTAGAATTTACCTAATAAGAGAGTGATCCCTATGATTTAGATAGAGGATATAGACATTGTCCATATATATAATAAGTTGACTCAATCAATTGGGGGTGGGACCCAGCGGGCATAATGCACACTGGAATGTGAGAATTCGAGATCTCATGAACGACTTTTTTTTCATGGACAAACTTTCCCTATGGATGGATCCTTTTAGATCTACTGTGGGCCGACCGCTCACATGAGCATAAGGAATCTATACTCGAGCATTCAACTTGGCCCCTGACAGGATAGGTGAGGAATCACCTTGATCTGATCTATTGGGGCCTAAAACTTTGCCGGGCCGACTAGCTTTCCACTACGCATTTTTCCAATAAAGACGACTATAGGATCGAATTCACTTTCCGTGGTGAACTGGTCATCCCATACCTTCCGCCTGCCTCATGTGTGTGGAACCAGCTTCTTTTTCCGCTCCAAACTTAATCAAGTAGGTAGGGCTGAGGCAGAAAGGGTCCCCTCTTGCCTATTTGCCGATTAGTAAGCGGTCCTTCGATTCCACCGGGGTCTTACGGTCTCTGAGAGGGGAGAAAACTACCTAGTTAAAGAAGAATAGTGATCTTTCTAAGAGTAGGCATGGAGAGCTTTTTGCGGGGTGATAAGTGTTTGAGTAGACATATTTTTTTATATTTGTTTTTACATACATTGAGCATCAATTTTACCATGGTTTATGTCTCATATTGTGTATTTGGTGTTCTTTTATGCATATAGGTTGTAATGCCTTGAAGAATAAAAAGGAAGCAAAGATAGGCTATAAAGACACAATGTTGGGAGTTCTTGTTCAATTCAAGGACCAAGACACGAGAGGAGTTCATAAACATGGAGATGTCTCGCCAACTTCCAAGAAGATTCAAGTCAATTCACTAGTTGGAAGGGTACAAAGGCAGTAACATCTTCATGTTCTTTCTCTTTGTGAAGATTGCAAGACCTCTCAAAGATATGTCCATGAACAAAAAGTTCTATAGCCTACCACATGGGCGCAGTCCCGGACATGTGGCCTCAAGAGAAGAGTGTTCGGTTCGCGCTTTTGTGAAAAATTAATCGCTGCAATTTCACCGTAGTAATACTCATAACAAATTATCGCTCACGCACCGCGCGAAATTACACGCACCGCGTGAAAGGGTCCCTTTGAGTCTCACGCCGCCGCGTGGAAAAATCCACACGCCGCGTGAGGGCATGTGACAGTGCGGTTTTGGGCTTTTAAATAGGCCGCTTGTCCCTATTTTTTTGAGGGACTTTTGGCAAGGGTTTTCGAGAGCACTTTTGAAGGCAAGGCTGCTAGGGTTTTTGGAGGAGGTCTTTGGCGATATTGGGGGTGTCCCATCACCAACTTTGATTGTTCTTCTCTCCGTCATAGCAAAGAGGGAGCCTTCGGTGACTTAGCTTCGGAGAAGGATTCTTCAAGACGTTGGGCAAACCCATCAAGGCCATCATCACGAATTTAAGGGGGTTTTTACTTCATGGTTTTCGTTGTTTTTCATTGTAATAATAATTGTTTTTGTAACTTTCTCCATGGAGGGCTAAACCTTACTAGGTATTTGGGCATGTGAACCCTAGGATTTATGTTTTTTTGTAATGATTTGCTTTTATGTTTCTATTAATTCGAGTTGATTTGAGTTTTAACCTTGTATTCCCATTGCTTGCTTGTTTAATTAATCCTTGTGGTTGATTGGATTTGGATGATTTGTTACTTTGATGTGAGAGAGGTCTCCATTAGAGTTAGAACGCTCAAGGTTAAAAGAGGGTTGAGAGGGTGAGTCATGAGATAGTGGAGTGTCCCCTCTCCCTTCCGATTGAGTGTTTCCCTATCTCCGTATTCCCTAAACTCTATGCAACCATATTTGGTGTGAGGCGTGAGATTGAGAGATTTCTCCTGGGGGACCTTGTAGGGGTTAGAGATCCTTTGCCGGGAATTAGGGTTGGATCTATCCTTAGGAATCGGTTTCACTCTTAGGTGTCCCTAGAGTGTATTGCGGTCATATGGGGTGTGAGGTGTTGAGATTGAGCCATTTCTCCACCGGGACCTTGTAGGGGACTAGTACCAGTGGCTTGGAAGCAAGGGCTGGTTGTTCTTGGACTACCTTGACTTGTTAGACTCGGTTTAGAAGCATTTAGTGAATCGTGAGCTTCATGTTAGATCCTAGGTGGAGCATTGCCCGGGTACCTCATCTTTATTGATTGAGATCTCCTTTACTTGTTTTCTTGCTCGTTTGCTTGTTTATTAATTCTCTTGCAATTATTTCATTCCATCATATCCATTGATTTCGACTAGATAACTAATAATTGGTTAATACTAATACTTTCGTTCCCTGTGGATTCGACTACCCACTCACCGGGGTAATTATTACTTCGACACCCGTGCACTTGCGGTTTACACGTATATTCGGACGTGTCACGGGGAAACTTGCAAGTCAAGTTTGGGGGGAGATGGGCGTCGACCCAACCTTATGAGTATTCGGACTATAACAGTTCTGATGAACAGTCACTCACTTTTGACAGTTATACAATTCTAGAAGATGATCCAGAATTGGGTCAATCATGTTTATTAGAAGTGGATGATAGAGTGGTTGTACAAGCCAAAACTCATCTACGTATGATTGTAACACCTGCTGATGTACTTCATAGTTGGGATGTACCTTCCTCAGGTGTCAAATGTGATACTGTACCTGGTCGTTCAAATCATACCTCAATTTTGGTACAATGAGAAGGAGTTTACTATGGTCAGTGCAGTGCGATTCATGGAACTAATCATGTCTTTACGCGTGAGCCCGGATACATAGGCCGATCTCCCGAGCCCACTGCCTCAGCCCAGCACTCACTCGGAGTCGCGGGTGCGAGCCACCGAGAAGCAAGCTATTACAATGAGCGGCTGGAGAGCAAGGCAGTAGATAAGATAGAAGAAGGGGCCAGGCTCTCGGTAGAGCAGAGGAGACGGTTAGGATAACAATCTTGAAACACGGAGCCCGAGTGGCCGACGAGCGAGTGGTTAGTGGCAAATAGCGCCCTAGTTGATGGCATTCCTCTCTACGGCTGGCACTCGAGGAACCACGGGGCAGTCCATACGGAGCAAGCAAGTCTAAGGGATTAGACACCAAGGACCTATAGAAGTTGGGGCTACCCCGTCCCCATGGCAAGGCAATAGTGTCATGAGGGAGGAGTTGAGAGGTCTTATAGTAGCACGGACCTCTTTTTCATTCTAGGTCATGCAAAGGGGGCCAGTCCAAGATCGTACAGTTATTATAAAAAGCTCTCAACGAACAAAACCGTCTCAGCGGAAGGAGAAGGACTTGCTACGGTAGAGACTACTTATCCTTTTCTTGTTCCTAGCTGATCTGTTACGAGCCTTGAAAGCCCTGGAATCATCAATATGAGGGATCCCTCAAAATAGAGAAGGGCGGGCAGGGGCTTCCGAAGAGCCTCCCCTCTTCCCGATCAATATAGATGGGAAGGAGACCAACATAACTAACCTCTTTTTATGTACGTACACCTTTGTTTCAGGGTGGGGCCGCCCTCCCTCCTGCTAATCAGGCCATTTCCTTTCTTTCCCACATTTCCATAAAGGACTTCCGATTCCCGGCCCGGCGAAGGGATTGGATTTCACATATGATCAGATTAGTGGGCAAGCAAGGTGTACTTTTTCGTGTTCTTGTTGTTGAAGTTGACTTTCAAGCTCTTTTTTTTAGTAGGCCGGGATTTTTGGAGCTACTCCCAGCTCACACTATGGTGGCGGAGGTGCCGCCGTGAAAGATCATGGAGTGTGAGCAGTACGAGCTGAAAGGCTCTCATACTCGTTTGGAGGGCAGGGGGTCATAGATGCCAAACCCGACCCCTATCTATCGTCGTAGAAGCTGTTCCTTTGAAAGATTATGGTTCTCGGGTATCCAATCATTTAATCCTCCAAACCAACTAAACCGAGGAAGTTGGAGCGGAAAGAAGGGTGAGGGAAGGGGAAAGCTCCAGGAAGGCTTCGCTCGGTTTAGTAGACAGCGAGTGGAGTGCATAAGCCCTTATTGAAGAAATAGGGCGAGGCCTTACTACACGAGCTCGTAAGTCAAAGCACGGAACGAGCCTTTGTCTACGAAGCTTCGCTTCCTCGTCTTGCTTGCTTCTGGCGAAGCTTAACGCACTATAATATAGGCATTCTGGTATGGTAGGAAGACTCTTGACCACTACATAGGAGCGATAGCGAAGCCAAGCCGTCAAAAAGGCGAGCAGTCCTTATAGCAATAGCAATAGCAAACGGTCAACTTATAGCCCTATTTTTTTCTTCTTTTTTTAGGCGCTACTGAACGAAATTTGACTACTCAAGTACTCAAAGGCGACCGGTCCATGAGACCGCCTTCAACACAAAAAAAAGGTGAAACCCTCTTGCTTTTCGAATAGCCGTCAGGGACCGGAAAGAAAAATAGGGGTTGTTGTTGGGAGGTCCAATGCTACGCTTCCCTTGCTCTGTTTCATCCGTCCATCTCCCTGATGCGCTTACTTCCCATTACGGACGTCTAGCTGAATCTCTTTTTGCCTCTCTTGTGTTAGAACCTTCCGCAAAAAATGCCTATCCCCACCCATCCCGGCGGAGAAAGCAAGGATTAGTAGGCAGAGGCTGCTATTGCGAATAAAAAGCCTCAGCCTAGTCTTCATGGAGTGAGGGTCCGACCAGTGGAAGGGTGGCGAAGAAGACTTGCTCGGCTACGGCCGGGACGGAGGAAGAAGTACATAGGTCTTGAAGAAGCGATGGAAGCGGGTCTATCGATGATAGCTTTTTTCCCCTGTTACGTCGACGTGACTTCGTAACTTGACCTCCTTTTTTAATAACCTTATCGTCTATAGGGGTTCTTGACAACTATGAAACAAGTAACAAAGAGACTCTTCTATCAATCCCCCCTGAATAAGTAAGGCTGAAGCTAGAGTCAAGCTTTTTTTTCTGTCATTTACCGAGGGAGAGAGCTTCCCGAATTGACCAACCGTCGAAAGAAGAATGATTTTTGAGAAGTACTTTGACTTTTTAAGCCGGACAAACTCTATTTTTCTTTTCGCCTTCTTTTTTTCCCGTCGGCGAGAAAAAAAAAAGATACCACTAACTGGCACCTTAGGAACTAGTCGAGTAGTAGTGGTCAACTTCACACTATAAAAATATAGAAAGAGAGAACCTTTCGTAGCCAAATCGAGAAAGAGCTGCTCGCATGAAGTGCATGGGCTGATTTCAGTGCCAGTTATTTGGCGACGCTTCGAGCACATCTGGTTTTCAGTGGGAAGCCGCTACAGAGCGAAGGTCTTCATTTCTAGTAAGGAACTAAATGAAATTCTTAATTTTCGTAGAGATTTATTTTTCTCAAAGTCCAGACCGAGAAATTCGATGATTTTGCACTATTAAACACTACTTGCAGTCAGCAGGCGGTGGAGCAATGAATGAAATTTCCGCATATCCTGGCCTGAATTGCCCCCCATCGACGGTCGTGCCCTGAGAAGCCTGGTTTTTCAAATTCATGCTGGAGTTCCCTAGGGAAATGGCGGCACAGGTGCTGAACTAGAAGTAGCAGCAACAGAAATTAAATCGAATACATCACAGGGCCTTTGAACTTACCCCTTTCTTCTCAATCTCTATGGCTTGCTGCCTCTTCCCTCTAAGTCAAGTGGGCTCCTCGAGTGGTTGCCGATACAGCAATCAACCCACTCCAACTCTGATCTCAGCTCCTCGTCATCCACTGACGGCCAATGCCTCCCATGAATATCCAACCAGATGCTCTGTCTTTTTTTTTTTTTTTCAGACCCACGACGTTTGATCAACTGAGGCTTTGACGTTGGGAATAATCTTCCTTATTGACATGTCGATTCACTTTGCTATTAATTTCACATCTCGGTCAGAGAAATTGAGCTGCTCGACCAATTCACCAGCAACCGAAAAAGTCATGTCGCTGTCAAGGCAAAATAGGAGCTTTCCAGACCTGGAAAGGACAGTCTACTACTGCCATTCTCCACTATAGAGCTGAGAGAAAGAATATATGTCGGGTCCAGACATTGGTTGTATCAGAATGGCCTCTTCGGGGAGAACACAATGACCTCCCAGGCCAGATCTTTCATGCATGATTGCGGAGGATGCTCTATGAGCTCTAACAGGCCATCACCACATGAAAAAGGGGTCCTGAAAAAGCTCCTTCGAAGGCAGTCTTTCTTTGAACTACTGAAACCAGATATTTATCAATTAGCAAATGAGGTGGGCATTCACGGAGGAAGTAGGCACGACTCATGTGTATATTTCTGCTTCATTCACCTCCTGAACACTTTGTATGAGTCTTAATCACATGAATGATAGCGGTAAGTGCATTGTGGAGAAGATTAAGATTAGACAATGAAGATTGAAGCCATTCATCCTTTTAGAAAAAACGTTAATGATTTGATTAGAATGGGCTTGAGCTCGAGACAAAGCTACGGATACTAGCTCAAGTACTAGTGAAACTCGCTTTATAGGGGGGCTCGTAAAGCCTTTATAAGCCAAAGATATAAGCCAAGGTACAGGTCCAATAGAAGAAAGACAGACTTTCTAAGCCGCTTACCCAGAACTAGTGCTTTCCTATCCCTAGAAGGGGTCAAATAATGACTCCCAAAAAGCGCACTGACGGGATAAAATAAAAGCTCTCCCTACGGAAGAGAAAGGAAAGAGCATCGAAAAGCTATGATGTGAGGTCGATCGTCCGCTGAATTCGTGCAAAGAAAAGAAAAAAAGACCTTTGAACTCTGATTCCGTGTCCACGGATCTTGGTACGCAGGATGATAGGTGGCCTTTACCGCTTCCTAATTTCCAAGGTCGAATCATTAGCATGGGATGAGTCTGAATGCGGAATACCTCCTTGAACCACAATGTATGACTTGCTCGGATTTCCCCTTCCCTCTCTTTTCTTTTGGCTCCCCTTCCGTGCTCTCTGCTAAAGGTCTCTCGAAAGTCGGGATGCCCGGATTTTTACCGCTAACTACTCTTTTCTTTGGGCTTATCAAATAGTGAAATTAGATTTGGCGTCTACCGATCACCAAATCAATGTGACCAACTGAAGAGATCCTCCTCTTTTGGATGATCTGGAAAAACAGAAAAAAGAGAATTAGAATCTGAATTCATCAAGTTTGATCTCCTGGGCCATGCCTATGCTCCGAATCGAAGAGAACTGAGCATCCCGAACATCGCCAATCATCGCACGAGCATATCTTCAAAGATGAAGATCCGGAGCTACTATGCTCAACAAGAGATCAGCACCATGCAATAGATGGGGATCCAGATCCAGAACACGGAAGAAGAGAACCATGCCTTATAGAGTCTTATCTAGTACTAGGGTCCCAAACCGGAGCCAAGCTTAATGGATCAGAACTGGACATTGATAACCTCACCTTGAAAGCATCCATCAGAGTAAGGGAGCTGAGAAGACCACATTACACGACAAGAAAGAAAAGGCTAGACAGTTGTTGCCTTATGGTGACTTAATTAAATCCTTAGAGAGTGAGCGCATCTTCATGAAAGATGCTAAGAGTTGGAGGTCAGCCGTCCAATGGGAGCCATAGCTGGATTGACCGTCAAGGGGCAGGGGAGAAGGAGCTCATTTTCGACCGAAGGAGAAGCGTTCATTTGGAATGTTTGAAATAATAGCGAATTCAAGTTTAACTTCTTTCGATAGCAAAAGGAGGAGCAAGCACAAATAGAGGCCTATCATCCGATCCACCTCTAGCAGTTAAGGGCAGGTATTCACAACCGATCTTTGATCCGTCGATTCAAGAAATGAAGCTACCAGTGGGAGAAGCATGAATGAGCCGAGACCCCCCTGCCAGACCAAAATCTGGTGATAGATAACATCAGATGAGCCCCCATCAGCCGAGATGAGTCGTATTTAAGGCCGTTCGATCGATGACTTCTTACGCCTTGCGCCGATTCAGGATCGATTGAAGCCAATAGAATAATAGAATACAAGGGAAGGGTTCCCCTAGGAAAGGCATCTCGACTGCTGCTAGAATTTTGGACAATTTTGGTCTGTTTGAAGGCTCGTTTCGTCCTGTCGATGCCTCGAATGTGGTCGTTTAAAACTTAGTACTTAACCTCCTTACGCCTCCCCCGCTGGTAAAAGTGTCTAAAGACCTTGCAATCTTGATTTTGATTTACCTTAACGATGCTCAAAATCCGGTTTACCGGCGACTCTATTCATTGTAGAGAGATTTGAAAAATCGGAAATTCGCACGGGGTGCGCGTGCTCTTTTTTTCCCCGTGGGATCAACAATAAACTACGTGGTTCGAATCCGCATCCCGGTAGGCAAACTCGGTGAGGAAAAGAGATCTCTATTATTGCTACTTTCGTATTCATAGTACGAGACATGAGCTGCTATAGCAGCTACCACCGATCGTCTAACCAAGTATACAACCTCTCACCCGAGCGAGCGCCGATGTACTCGACGGTTACATAAAAATGCTCGCCTACCCCTTCTCGTCCTTTCACCCCTTAAATTAATAAGTCAGCGTATCGAGAAGGAAATAGTGAATTCTTTGTATCAGAAACATCTTTTGAATCAAAGCAGGGCACTCACTTAGATGAAGGAAAATAAATAGGAGTTTTCTGCGGACGATTATTGAGGAGCTTCCTCGAACGAGCTTTGTCCCTACAAAGAACAACAAAGTCAAGCACTCGCTCTTCGCAGCAGGGCTTTGCTTGTGTCTAAGGAAGCGAGTGCTTGCTTTTTCGGGAAGATGTCCTACTGAAAAATCTTAGATTCCTTCCCTTAAAAGTACTTTTAGCAATCTCATATGTACTTTTAAGACTTATGGGCTATGTCTGCTGTACTTTTAAGTATTAAGTAAGGCTATGTATTGGCCTAAGAAACAAACGGACGTACAGATCCCTAACCAACGTGTTCTACAAAGAACTCTTAGCGAAAAGGTTTATTTAGGCAGTTCTACCGTTCATTGTGTTCTCATTAATATTCTCTTTCCTATTTTTTAATGCTCATGAGATCGTTTAGGCCTAAATGTTTACCCTCGAGGCAGTTTCAAAAAAATCCCAACAAAAAATTGGTCAACTACCTCAGCTCAGAGCTCATCCGTCAAAGGTTTTGACATTTAGTCTTACTGCTACCATCTCATCCTCGATAGAATGATCAGTGCAGAGATCTTGAAAGTAGTGTAGTCTTCAGCAGAGTAAGATCCTGCACCGAAGAACTTCTGTAAGTTCTCTAGGATTATGAGATCCGGCAAGGGCCCTGGAGAGGCTATAATGCAAGTGGGGTGGCGGATAGCCAGCGTTTCGGAGGACTATTCATCATATGATGGTTCTGTTCTATCTCAGTTTCAGGTTTCAGTCTTTATGGATTGTTACAGTTTGTGCCAGTAAGGTCTATAGATGCTTGGGTTAGTAGAATTTGATTGTTAGACCTGCAATGAACTTTTAGACTAAATGGTTGAGGAGCAAAGGTCGCATGATGGATGATTTAGTCCATCGAGTGTGGAAAAAAAGATTCCTAGTGGGCAACTACCAACAAAGGGTTGAGATAAGCCATGCACTCGAAACTCTCCCCAGTAGAGTCGCCACCACGGATGCTATTGTCTTTGGGATTGGTCAGGTCCGAGGAGGAACAACCTCTATCCCTGCAGAGGGCCTTTACAAGTACTCCCGGCTTACACTGCAGGGGCCGGGTTTCTAGTCCCTGGTTCACACTACTTACGAAAGTCATCCTTAGGTGCGCTTTCTCGAATACGTCGTATTGGTATGTTCACATTCAAGTTTGGATCAAGGGAAGAAGAAATAGAAAAAGACTCTGGAACAACTACCCCTAACCTAAGGTCATCCTTTCTTGAATCTTAGCTCTTCTATTATTATTTTATTTATTTCACTTTACCGGGCCGGAGAAGTGATACCGTTTTGTCTTAGGGTCGTACGCATGAAACAAGTCGTACAATTTCAGCGATTATAAAAAGGAGTATATCCCTCTCCCTCTTTGTCTTTCCACTTCCATCGTTCAGGAACAAACACTTCGCCAAATTCTTTTGAGTCCTGGCCCGGTTTTTCCCCTTACGTTATGAACACAGAACAAACTTGGTTGATGAACATGGTTTATGTGCCTCTAATGTAGCGGCTTGTCGAGCAGTTGACAAACTCACACCATACATTTCAAATGGGATTTGTCCCGTGGACACACGAGCAATCCAACCGTAGGATTTCCTTTTCCTCTTCCCATTCTCACTTCTGTAGGTTTCCCCGTAATAGGAAGATATGCGAGAACTCTTACCCATATCTTACCATTTCTTCGGAATTGTCCGCTCATAACATGATGGAATTGTCTGATTATAGCCCGACGCACTACTTCAATGGCTCTATATGAAAGACGACCAGCTCTACAACTTTTGGTGCCATATATTCCAAAACCAAGTTGTGTACCGTCCGGTTCGCAACCCCACTACATCTGTCTTTACTAGATTTATTATATTTGGTACGTTTCGGATATAGCACGTTCCTTCTTATTTTGACTATATGAGATCCGCACTTTGACACCTGAAATTCCGTAACGAGTAGATACTTCCGTAGGAGCATAATCTATTTTCTGGTTAAATACATTACGAGATGTTTTTCCATACTTTCCGCATTCAGTTCTAGCTATTTCCACACCTCCTAATCGACCTGAACAACAAATAAGTATCCCCTCCACCCCTTTTGGCATTATTAATGGAATATCCTTCACTATTTTACTAAAAATGCAACGAAATGAGATTTGATTGATCCTGAATTGAAAAGAGATGTCTTGAGCAATCAGAGAAGCACTTTGATAAACAGATTTGATCTTTACGGACTCAATTAAGGTATTAGTCTTTTTTCTATTAGACAAAAAAGATCGCATTTTTTGCACTTCGTTAAAATAAGAGTTGTACCCGTATGGAATTCTTTTATTTCTCAGTATGATCTTTATCATCATCTCTATTCCCTTTATCAATTCTCCTATCCCACCTAGGTCTATGAATTTTTCTATCAATTCCATTACCTTATCCTTACCCATGAGGTTCCAACATTTGACCTTTAATTGACCTAGGACTAGTTCCCGGGCATACTCCAAGAAAAGGTTATTATACACCCCAAGCTAATCCCTTGGAAAGAAAAAGGTAGCACCGAAGAAAGGAAAGAGCGAGATGGTGGTTTTTGTTATTCCCGTGAAGCGAAGATCATTCGCCAAGCTAATGAAGTGGATCAACCTCTTTTTGGCTTGGGCCAAACACTTTTTCTCGCTGGTCGAGCTTTCTACAAAAAAAGCGATGCGAGAGTGTATTCTCTTTTCTAAGCTACCTTCCTTCGCTTCCCCCATCGTAGATGGTTCAGCTATGCCCGGTGCCACGAAATGATTGAGAAGTACGACAGGCTAAATCGGAATTTTGTTCTTTGTATTCAATAAGTATTGCATGACCGAATAATTCAAAGAGGGGCGCACAGCGGGGAGGGTCCTTTTTAGTAGATGACTCGTCGGGCCGTCAGAGCGGGACTTCTTTGGTAAAAAGAGCAACTTGAATAACTTTGTTTTTCTGAAGGAGTCATCATTTTCTATCAGGAACGCTATGTCATTTACAACCCCGACATATTTAGGATGCTTTAAGGACCCGCTGACCCAAAGTGATGTAGAAAAATTCATCTTTCTCGATGGTGATAAGTCAAGGTATCTGACAAGGTCCCCTTGCTTATATCCCTCAAGTGCAAAGGTTTGTCCAAGTAATAATTCCGGATGAGCGGGGTCGAATCCACAGGGAGTAGGGAGTAAAAACACTTAATTCGATTCTTAGCTATGTGGAGTATCAACAATAATAAGTGTGGAATTGATTCAATTCTCAGAAATTAAAAGCAACAAGTAAGAGAGTAAAAGTAAGGAGAGGGAAAGGCAATAGATAAAGATGGGGTACTCGGATGATGCTTCACCTAGGATAATCGCTTCAAGTGCATGAACTCTCTATTATGCTTCCTAATCAATGCAATGGTGAGTCATGGAAATCCTTACATACATAGTCCCAAATCTAAGGTCAACTATGCCTAACTCTATACATGTCCTGGAGGAGAAATCGAACAATCTCAACACCTCGCACTCGCATAGAGTTGCAATGAGCTCTAGGGATTCCAAGTGATAAATCTCTTCCTAGATTTAGACCTAACCATTTGATCCACGTGGAAGGTCCCTAGCCACAATTAAGCCCTAGATACTAAGATCACCTCAACGCTTTAATCCATTGCACGTGCAACTAGGCCCCAGCGGAGACCATTCACTCTATTATGGCCGCAAAGAACTCGAGGAGCAGAGGTAGAATCTATCACGTCGGAGGGGAAAGGGGACGCTCCTGTACCTCTCGACTCACCCTCTCAATCCTCTCCAACCTAGCTTTGTCTAACGTTCGTGGTGTGTCACTCAGTCACTCACAAGGTTACCAACAAGAACTCTCAACCCTAGTGTCACTCTAGGGGAAATGTTCATACAATCAAGCATTCAAGGTTGGAACTCACAATAAACATCAATTTATTGAAAGCATAATAAAGAAGTTTAAAGAAACAAATACATCCTAGGGTTCACAATCACCCAAGTACCCACTAGGTGTTTAGCTCTCCATGGAACTAAGTACAATCAAAGAAATAGAATGTAAAAGCAATGAATCCATAAAGAAACCCCCTCGATAGTCGTGTCGATGGTCTTGTGGAAAGTCCTCTACTCGTCATCCAAGGATTCCTTCGCCTGGTATAGGATACGCCTCCATCGAAGCTCCCCTACCAACCTTCTTCCTCATGGAATCACGATGTCGGAGCCGTAGAACCTCTCCAAAACCTTGGCCAATACCCCTTGAAACCCTAGCCGAAGCGCTCTCGCAAGTTGGGGAAAAGATGGAGAAAAGAATGCTGAAATCGGGGCTGAAATCGGCTTTAAAAAGGGCTGGAATCGGGCGACTACATGGGCGACTGCACGGGAGACTATAGTACTTTGCCAAAAATACTCCCGAATCCACTTTTCATCGAGGTAACATAAACGGGCACACGTTTATGCCGTGGATCGCTTTGCTTCTTCAATGACGGACAAGTTGGTGGAAATCTTGTTCTATGTGCATAAGTCGGAGTGCTTGAGTGTGACTGTCTTTGTGCCCCTACAAATGGTTGTGCTCACTCAAATACGAGGAAGTTGGCACACACTCTAGCATCTCACACCCGACCTATGTCTTCGCGTTTGAACCTTAGCAAGATTTCCTCCAAAATCGGTGCATTGTAATCCACATTGCCTTCTTTCCTTCATAATTGGTTTCACAACCCTACCTGCATAAAAGTAACATAAAAACACAAATATTAGTGTAAAAACCCTAGAAAAGTAATGCTCAACATAAGGAAATAATGCTTCGCATTCGTATCGCACAAGCACTTATCAGTATCCATAGCGTTGCATCTTTTTCGGCCAAATCCTTCTTTCGTTTTGCTTCTCCCGGTCGTCGAGCTTGATCGGCTAGACTCTTTTCTCTGCCCCCTGGCTTCTCACTTCGTTTTGTTCTTCCTCTGTACCATCGCTTGAATGAAGACACCTAATCGGCCCGACTTTCCCAAATGCCCACCATCGGCCCTTCTCCTTTCCGGGTCTTGATTTGTCACGTCATTTCAGTCGTAGTGGTCAATGTGGAAGAAAGAAATGAATGAATATCCTTTTTGGAAAATGTAGAATAATACACCTACCGAGATGAAAGCCAAAGGTGAGTATCGTAGGTGGACGTATCGAACCGAAATAAGATCTCATATTGACATCTTGATAGACGGATTTACCATAATAATAAAGAAAGTCAATGGTGACGGAGCAGTGGGAACAGCCGCTTCTTTCTTGCGGCGGACGCTTCCATTCACCAGCACAAACTACATACAAGTGCTCTCCGAACCGTGGTGGATAGTCACCCATCACACGGCTCTCAAACCCAACCTGTGGTAGATATCGGGCGACAAAGTAAAAGGGCTTGATCCTTTGCCCTATACTTTGAGATGCTCCTCCCCGCCGATCAAGCAACGACGCTGCTCTTAGCTGAACCCGATAATGTTCGGTTCGGATATCAGTTTGACCGGGTGGTCTTCCCTAACGTTCAGAGTTGTTCTGGTTTGAGAAAGGAGCACCGCCAAGTCCACTATGGGCGCCCTGAATGAATAAGAAATGGACAGCTGAGGTCAGGCTTGCATGAAACTTCTACCGATAATAAGCTAGATGTTGATTACACACCTGAGGTTGGTAATAGCTGAGGGACAATGCTTCCCTAACATAAATGGGCCTACCAGCAAAGCAACTGGTACTTAATCGGGGGGGCTGGTTTGGTTTTGTGAAAGGCCCCCGCTACAGGAACATGCGGTTGTTATTTGAAAGTCAAGGCCCCACCCCAGATGGACGCCCTCACACTATTGGCAAAATGGTTCGAAAGAAGAACGTATCACCAAAGCCCTTAACGGCCGGCCTGCCCCTTTTCTTTGGCCGCCGGCCACCTAGCTCGTTATTCTTTGAGATTTGGATAGAGTCTCGCTCCGGGGGAAGCATTGATTCTTTAGATCTAAAGAATCCATGCTCGCAAGCAAGCGTAGGGCAACACAGGACTCGATGGGGTGGGCGCGCCAAAGCAACCGGGGGCCTGGGAGGGTCGAGTACTCAAGTACTATATTCTTTCCACTAACTTGAACTGGCTGGCTGCATTTTGTAGCGCGCATACTCTGATTCTCTTCTACGAATCTACAACTCTCTTTACTGAGCGAGACTCTATCTATATCCCTAAAAGTTTCTTTTTTTTTTTTTTCTATTCTATGATTTAAATGACAGCTTCAACTAGGCTCTACTTTGGATAGGGTTTTCGGTCTTAATAAAAATAGGGTCAGGAGCACGTCAGAACGATAGCTGCAAGGTCTTATCCGAGAGTCCAATCTCTTTGTACTATGCTTTTGTGTCTTTGAATAAAAAAGAAAGGTGGTCGATTTAGGCTCCTTCCCTTCCACTACGTAGCTGCGCTATCAGGTACTACGAGCTCTCTGTCCCACGCATCTAACCAGCTCGCGTGGTTCACCGGTTCTACCGAAAACTCTCATTAGTTGAAGCGGAGCATAGTGCGGTGCCGAGCTAGAAAGGTCTCTTCTTTCGGTTTATTCACTGATCTGAAATGAAACTTAGCACTTGTTTTCTTAGGGCTAGGCGTTCGCAGAAACAGTCTATCCGAACTGAAGACGCACTCACTTCTCAGATCAGTAACGGCCGGCCTCTCCAGCGGAGCTGGGCGCCGGGGCCTTGGATGCGCTAGTGATCGGCACATTAGGAGAGTGCTTGCCCGGGTTTCTCGGCCTGGTATCCTGCACCTCGTGTTCATGATATCTACATTCAACTGTGCCCCGAAGACACGGTCGAAAGCACGCCCGCCCAGATGTTCGTCTTTTCACGACATGCCCCGGTCCCGGGTGTCTTCCTCTGGTCTTCTAGCGTTAGAAGAAGTCGTGTCCATCCCGGACATCCGCAACGTCCCTTCCAAGGCTTTTTATTTTTAAGAAATATGGGACAAAGATCGGGGAAAAAGACGGACCCGGGCCCATTCGGTGACTTTTGCGGTCGCCATCACTGAACCAACTTGGATCTGAATTACAATTCAGATCAAGTCATACCGAAATCGGATTTCCTTTTCATGCCATATGGCACTTAGACTTTACTTTATCCCCTTTTTCCCCTTTCCTTTTCCTTTATTTGTTCTCAAAGGTCTTCGTCTCCGTGTAAAAGCAAACTCTCCAAATTTATGACCAACCTTTCCTTCAGTGATTGATAAGTGCTTGAGTAGACATATTTTTATATATGTTTTACATGCATTGAGCATCATTTTTTTACTGTGGTTTATGTCTCATATTGTGTATTTGGTGTTCTTTTTATGCATATAGGTTGTGAATGCCTTGAAGAGTAAAAAGGAAGCAAAGATAGGCTATAAAAGACACAATGTTGGGAGTTCTTGTTCAATTCAAGGACCAAGACACGAGAGCGAGTTCATAAAGCGTGGAGATGTGTGCCAACTTCCAAGAAGATTCAAGTCAATTCACCATTTGGAAGGGCACAAAAGGCAGCCACATCTTCATATTCCTTCTCTTTGTGAAGATTGCAAGACCTCTCAAAGATACGTCGATGAAGAAAAAGTTTTATAGCCTACCACATGGGACGTGTGCCCGGACATGTGGCCTTAAGAAGAGTGTTCGGGATCGCGTTTTGTGAAAAATCTTGTAGTAATTTCACTGTAGCGATCTTGCAGCGTGAAATTCACGCGGCGTGGAAAATTCCTGCACGCGGGCGCGTGGAAAATCCACGCTGGCGCGTGGGGGCACGTGACAGGCGCGATCTAAGGCCTATAAATAGCCGTTTTGCCCTATTCTTTCTCATCTTTTTGTGCGGCTCTTGAGGGGTGAGGCGGCTAGGGGTTTGGAGAGGAGGTCTTTGCGGCTTTGGAGGCGCTTCGTCACCAACTTTGATCGATTCCTCCTCCGTCATAGCATCAAAGGAAGCCACCGGTGAACCTAGCTTCGAGTGGGTCCTTCAAGGCGTCGAAGCTCTCCATCAAGGCCATCGGTTCATATATAAGGGGGTTTATTTCTATGGTTTTTAATGTACTTTTCATTCATTGATGGTGTGTTTTTGTATGTTGCTCCATGGAGGGCTAAAAACCCTAGAGGGTATTTGGGCTTGTGAACCCTAGGATTCTCATCTTTTTGTGGATTTGCTTTTGTGTTTCTATTTAATCCGAGTTTGATTAAGTTTTAATCTTGTATTCTCATTGCTTGCTTGTTTAATTAATCCTTGTGGTTGATTGGTTTGCATGATTTGTTGCCTTGGTGGGAGAGAGATCTCCATTAGGGTTAGAACCTCAAGATTGAAGAGGGTTGAGAGGGTGAAATCATGAGATAGTGAAGTATCCCCTTTCCCCTCCGATTGGTGTATTCTATCTCCATTCCCTAAGCTCTATGCAACCATATTTGGTGGGAGGCGTGAGATTGCTCGATTTCTCCGCCCGGGACCTTGTAGGGGGTTAGGATCCTTCGCCGGGAATTAGGGTTGGATCAATCTTTAGGAATTGGATACACAATTTGGAATCCCTAGAGTGCTTTGCGGTCATATGTGGTGTGAGGTGTTGAGATTGAGCGATTTCTCCACGGGACCTCGTAGGGGACTAGTATCGGTGATCTAGAGATAGACCCGATTATGTTTGGATTTCCACGACTTAACTTACTCATCATAGAAACACTTTGCTTATCCGGTACCTAATACACGAATCCTAGGGGAGCAATGCCCGAATACCCCACTTTTCTTGATTGAGATTCTTCTTCCATTTTACCCTTGCATATTTCGTCTCCGGTGTTCATCTCTTCGCACATTAGATCACCACACTATTCCCATTATCATTAGGCTAGATAGCGAGAGAAGAAGTTAGTACTAGTAGCCCACTGTTCACTGTGGATTTCGACTACCCGACTCACGGGTATTTATTACTTTCGACACCCGTGCACTTGCGGTACACACGCATATTCGGACGTGTCAAGTTTTTTTGGCGCCGTTGCGGGGAATAGGATACTAGGAGCGCTAGGGACTTTGTTGCTCTAGCCACTTTATCCTTTTTCATTTTTATTTTTTTCTATTCCACACTTTCTTTTTCTTCCATCATTCTCATCGGTTTTTTTATTTTTGTTTTTCATCCATTTCACTTTATCTTCTTCCACCGTTCTATTTTTGTTTTTATTTTTGTCTTACTTACTTTTTCTTGCATGGAACTTGAATGATGATTAATCCAATTTTAAACTTATATTTTTCAGGTTGAAGCTCTCACTAGAAAAACTTGATCAATTTGTTAATGTTCATCAACATCACAATCCATATCGCATCAACTATCATCCAAATCAAAGGAGCTACCCAAATCTCTTGTGGGATATTGATGAACAACAATGGGAAGCACCTCAAGAAGAATTTCAGATGGATGAGAAGCTTGAAGATGATGTACTTCGGTTGGAAAAGAGTGTTACGAGATTTATTGAAGCCACCGATGCCCGTTTCCAAAAATATTGAGGCCACATTAAGTTGTCACGAGGGTCTCCATCAAAAAAACATTGAACATCAATTAGGAGAGATCTTGGACATGCTTGCTAAGGAAAAAAAGAAGAATTTGAACAAGCAAGGCAAGTATCTCCGGGACATGATGAGGCCATGAGCAACATTGAAGAAGTTGGGCAAATTGAGTACATTGATGTAGAAAATAAAAAAAGAAAGAAGTTGAATATCATTTTGAGATTTTTGGATTGTGTGAATGAAGATTGTGCTTGTGAGCGAGGAAAATTTTTCAAGGGGATTTGCTAGTCTCATGTTCCTCTCAAGTTGAAAAATACACAAGAAGAAGCAAACCCCAAGGTAATGGAACAAGCATCTTTCTCTTTGGGATTGATCAACTCTTACAATGCAAGAGAGAGGTTTTTGGGAAGGGAAGAAGATGTGGGTAGGAGATTGAAAGCCATCCAATGACCCACCTATGCTAAGCTTGGACAATTCCCAACCCAAATTGTTTCCTTGGAGGCCAAAAAGTAAGATGGTTGGACTCTCCAACAAATACTTCATCCCGGCAAGTTGACTCTTGGTTTTAAAGGAAGTAGCTATGCAATGTCTAGTCGGGAGGAACACACTCTTTTCAAGCCTCCATAAGGTAAGGAAGAGGTACGTCAAGCTTAGTGACGTAAAACAAAAGCGCTTCTTGGGAGGCAACCCAAGTTTTTTTAAATTGTTTTTCTAGTTTAGATTTTTCATTTCTGCGATAATAAATTCATGAGTGGGTGCTTTGATGAATTTTTTTGTTGGTGTTGAAGTTTTTCATGGAAAATTTTTGGTGATTTAAATTGATTTTTTCATGTATGTGGCATGGTTGAGGGTGTAATTCATGTTTATAGTTGAAGAATTAGTGTTAATTTGAAGTTTGGAACCTTGCGTGGGTATCTGCGAAATTTTTGCAGCTCACGCGGTCGTGTGGAATTTCCACACGGCCGTGTACAATACCCACGCGGGGGTGTGGAATTTCCACACCCCCATGTGGCTTATAAGATTATGAGGGGTCACTTTTTCATTATCTTTCACCACTTACACCCATCTTCTCCCACTTCTCCATCTTCAAGAATCTGAACTTTTGAGCACAAAAAAACTAATTTTTCTTCAACTCCTTGGAGATTTAAAAGTGTTTTTGCCGGCATTTGCATTAAGTTTCCTTCACCGATTTGCTCCGGTAAACTTCATTTTTCCCCTATCTTCTCTATGCCCTTATTTTTGCCAATCCATAGAGTTTTATTGGTTTTATAAGTGTTGTTTTTTTCATGGAAAATCTTGTAGAGACACTTTAGAATGTATGGATCGGAAATTTTTTTGGAGCGTTGGAGCCCAATCATGGCTTCTTGGCCATGGTTAGGCGCCCTGCACGAGTGCGTGGCGGCCCACACGCCCGCTGGGCGAGGGGCCGGCCCCACGCCCGCGTGGGCGGGGCCGGCCGTTCGCTGCGCTCACGCTGGTCTCGTGGCCACCATGGCGCTCGCGTGGGATGGCGACCGTCCGTATGCGTCGATAAACGCCTAAATGTATGTATTTTTATATGTATTAATCGTGTATTATTTGTGAACATGTTAACGAATTGATGCCCGTTTTATGTCTAAATTGGTTATTTCGGTGTTGCGGGTCTTAAATGAGTCAAACAATGCTCAAAAAAATGCAAATCGGATGAATTTGACATCAAAAAGCGGCATTTTTGGGGTCCCGTGCATAGCGACAGCTATGGCGACACGTAGCGGTCGTTGTTCTTCTCTGCGGCCATTTTGGGTCGGGAGTTTTCACGGGCTCCATGCGCCCGCATGGATGCCCGTGAGGTTCTTCGGGAATTCTCAAGTCTCGCATGCTGTAGCAAAAAAACATGTAGAAAAAAATTCATGTAGCGAAAAATCACTGTAGTCGAGCATCTGTAGCACCGGCAGGTTTTTGGGCATTTGGCTGTGAGCTTCACGGGCTCCATGCGCCCGCATGGAGCCCGCATGGACTGACGGGGTATATAAGAAACTGATTTCTTCTAGGGCAAGGAGAGGAGTTTTTGGAGGGTTCTTCAAGCCGATTTTCACCAATCTTTGAGAGGCAAGATTACATGTTTTGGAGAAGGGAAATCTAAGGGAGAAGCTCGGATTTGGCTAGATCTTCATCGATCTCTTCTTTGGGAGTTTGTAGACGACGAGGGAAGCCGCCCCCATTGCGGCGTCCGTGGAAGCCTTTCCACCTAGCTTGGCTTGTCTTCCTTCTTCCATTGTTTGAGGGAGTTTTTATTATGCCTTTTGTAGTTGTTTGCATGGATTTGTTGCTTGGATTTGTTTGTATGGACGAGTAGACCCCAAGGTCACGGATGCTTGGGTGAACCTTGGGGTGAACTATATATTTGGATGATTTAAGTTTGTTTATTGCAATTGTTGTGTTTTGAGATTCATTCTTGGTGCATTTGATGTGTTGCTTACATGAGAACTCCGTAAACCAAGCTGTTAGGTTGTACTTGGTAGCGTGACCATCGCCCTTGTACTAGACACACCAAGTTTGGAAGGGATTCATGTACGAATCGCCGTGACCATCGGGTATTCGTGCACCCTCCACCATTAGGGGCTAGACCGAGTTGTGTTCCGGCTCTAATTAGGGATTTCCCCACTTGTTAATGCAATCGTATGAGGATTTGATCGGAAGAAATTTGCGTGTCAATACTTATACCGGATTAGGGGTCAATGGCGTGACCATCGGGTTGACCTAATCTAGGAAATCTCTAGGTCCAAACCTTCAATTGCATGACATTCTTAGCATCCTGTGCACTTTAGTAGCCCCTAGGGAATCCGCATCCGTGACCGTTCCTTTCCCCGATTTTTATACCCCTCTCCGTATTTTTAGTCTCCACTTGTAGTTATCTTATTTCAAATTAATAGATTAGAGAAACCTTTCGAATCATCGGCTAGACATTAGCGAAGAGGAAGTAAGGGTAGATCCTTGGGCCCGGGGAATACGACCCTCTCGTGCTTGCACGAGAGGTATTATGACGACTCCGTGCACTTGCGGAACACTCATCAAGTTTTTGGGCGCCGTTCTGAGGGACCCACAAGGAATACTCGGAAAACTTAGAGTTTATTGATTTAGCCATTTTTTCTTTTTATTTTTGTTCATCGCTTCTTTTTTTGTACATATATCTCCATTCATTTAAAATTACTCTCCACTTTAAATATTTCTCTTTGTCGATACCTCCTAGTTATTCATTATCTACTATCATTAATGGATGCGACTAGCGGTTGGAGTGGTGCCTCTTATTTGCAAATCCCATGTTCGGATTTGCCACTTGAATCTCTAACGAATTTGAACTAGAAGGAATGATGAGTTCACACATTTTTTTGACATTTGGAGACGGATGAGCGTTACAATGTGACCGGAGCTGTACCACTTTGGGGAGAGCATGATGTGCAAGACCTATTCACGCATTATCTGGAATCCGATAGTGTGTTGCCAGTAGCTGAGCTTATTCCGCCTAATCTTTCCCCCATCCCTATTCATGAGAAAGTGAGGAACAATTCTGATGCCTTTGGCATACCAGTTCATCAAATTGATGAGGAAATTGATTTTTCATCGGGAAGTAGCTCAGGATCATCCGAATGTGAGATTCATGCTATGGAAGAGTGCGTGGATAGTAGCAGCTCCACGGAAGACGAGAGTAGAGGATTCGAGGATATTGATCTTGGGAAGTTTGGGAGACTAAAATCATCAATCGAGGAACCGCCGGAACTAGAACTGAAGCCGCTACCCAAACACCTGGAGTATGCATTTCTCGCTGAAGGGTCAAAGCTTCCAATTATCATCGCCTCCGACCGACCCCTAAACAAAAAAATCCGACCTTACGAGTGTACTGAAAGAAGTATAAAAAGCAATTGCGTGGAAGATCTCGAGACATTAAGGGAATTAGCCCTTCTTTACGTACACATAAGATTCTTATGGATGATACTCATAGGCCAACGGCTATACCCCAGAGAAGGCTTAATCCTAATATGAAAGAAGTAGTGCGCGGTGAGGTGATCAAACTTCTTGATGCAGGCATCATTTACCCTATCTCTGACAGTGAGTGGGTAAGCCACATGCTGGGTAGTGCCAAAGAAAGGGGGAATGACAGTTGTCACTAATGAAAAGAATGAATTAGTCCCCACTAGAACGGTCACAGGTTGGCGCGTATGCATCGACTACAGAAAACTCAATGATGCTACTAGAAAAGATCACTTCCCTCTACCTTTCATCGACCAAATGCTCGAACGACTAGCAGGGCACTCATATTACTGTTTCTTGGATGGCCTCTCCGGATATTTTCAAATTCCCATTGCCCCAGAAGACCAGGAGAAGACAACTTTTACATGCCCTTATGGTACTTTCGCTTATCGCCGTATGCCCTTTGGATTATGCAACGCACCAGCCACTTTCCAGCGATGCATGATAGCTATATTTGACGATTTGGTGGAAGATATCATGGAGGTCTTCATGGATGATTTCTCGGTTTTTGGTAATTCTTTCGACCAATGCCTCAAAAATCTAGAGCAGGTCTTAGCCAGATGTGAGGAAACTAACATGGTTCTCAGCTGGGAAAAGTGTCACTTTCATGGTCAAGGAAGGCATTGTCTTTGGGTCATAAGATATCACAACAAGGAATTGAGGTGGACAAAGGCGAAGGTCTCCACTATCGAGCAGTTGCCTCCCCAACCCGGTGAAGGCCATTCGGAGTTTTTTGGGCCATGCAGGTTTTTACAGAAGATTCGTCAAGGATTTTTCCTTAATTGCCAGACCACTTACAAAGCTCCTTGAGAAGGACGCGGCCTTTGAGTTCAGTGATGAGTGTATGGCCGCTTTCCCTTACCCTCAAGAAAAAAACTTGTTGAGGCCCCGATCATCGTGTCCCCACGATTGGAATTTACCTTTTTGAACTCATGTGCGATGCTAGCGACTTCGCGATGAGGGGCGATTCTTGGGCGCGCCGAGGGGTCATTTTCACCCTATATACTACATAAGCAAGACATTGAATGGTGCTCGGGAAAATTACACTACCAGCGAGAAAGAAATGCTTGCTGTGGTTTTTGCATTTGACAAGTTTCGTTCATATTTGGTGCTATCGAAGGTGATAGTATTCACCGATCATTCCGCTCTGAAATATTTGTTGAGTAAGCAGGATGCAAAACCTCGATACGATCCGGTGGGTACTCTTGCTTGAGATTCGATTTAGAGATAAAGGATAAGCGGGGGGCCGAAAACCTAGCCGCCGACCACTTATCTCGTCTTGTGACCCCATCGGAGGCACCAGCGAAAGGATGGAGATAAATGATGGTTTTCCGATGAGCGGTTGTTTAGTGTCCGGGTCTTTGTAAGAAGAAGAAACTCCAGTGGTTCGTCGATTATGCAAACTTTCTTCTGCTTAGGGGACGGCGTCTGTTGGAGCTAACTTATCAACAAAAGAAAAAAAGTTCTACTACGATCTGAAATACTACTTTTGGGAAGATCCTTATTTGTTTAGAACTTGCGTGTCGGTGTGGTGAGGAGGTGCGTATCTCATTCGAGGAAGGGTATTCTATCTTGGAGCATTGTCATGCCGGTCCCACTGGGGGACATTACAGTGCCAACCGGACAACCAGGAAAATTCTAGATGCGGGATTTTATTGGCCTTCCATTTTTCAAGGCGCTACGAAGTTTGTTCAACGCTGCGATAGGTGCCAGCAGATTTGGGAATATTTCAAGGAGAGATGAGATGCCGCAATCCTGGACCCAAGCTTGTGAAGTGTTTGATGTGTGGGGAATTGATTTCATGGGACCTTTCCTAGTTCCCGTGGTGATCGAGTTCATTTTGAGTTCTTGTGGATTATGTCTCTAAATGGATGGAAGCACAGGCGTTCCCCACAAGTGATGCACAGTGGTAGTAAAATTTTTTTGAAAAAAAGCTATTCTCAGGTTTGGTACACGAGAGCGATCATCGTGATCGGGGGACTCATTTTTTTGTAATTCGCAATTTGCAAACACCTTGAAGCGATATGGAGTATCACACGGGGTTTGCAACTCCATATCACCCTCAAACTAGTGGGCAAGTTGAAGTCTCTAACATGAATTGAAGCGAATTTTTGGAGAAATCGTGAGTCGGCACGGGGAAGGATTAGACGAGATCATTTGGATGATGCCCTTTGGGCATATCGGACGACGTATAAGACACCCCTTGGAGCAACCCCTTATAGAGTTTGGTCTACGGGAAAGCTTGCCATTTACCCGTTGAATTGGAACATAAAAGCGTCTTGGGCTATTAAACAAATAAATTTTTGACCCTCATCTAATCGGCCATAAGAGGAAGTTCCAACTAAGCGAATTGGATGAATGGCGCACTATGGCATATGACAATTCCTTGTTGTACAAGAAAAAGGATTAAGGAGTATCATGACCGACACATCAAACAAGGTAAGCACTTCAAGGAAGGGGACCAAGTTCTCCTCTTCAATTCAAGGTTACGACTCTTCCGGGGAAGTTAAAATCTAGGTAGCGCGTGCCCTTCACGAGTTTCTCAAGTCTTTCCCCCATGGCGCCATCGAGATAACTCATCCGGAGAAAGGCACATTTAAGGTTAACGGTCACCGATTGAAGCCATACCTATCTTGGAACACTTCTCAAGGACTTGGAGGTAAGTCCCCATCATTTGATCCACCACGAGGTAGTAAGTATGAAGGTACGTCGAGCTAATGGCGTTAAACAAAAGCGCTTCTTGGGAGGCAACCCAAGTTTTTTTAAATTCATTGTCTTTAAATTTTTACGTATTTCTTTTAGTTTCTTAGTTGTGATTGAATGCATATGCTCGTGAGGTTCTCATATTTTTGTTGTCGTGCTCAACTCATGCTTAGGCTTTCTTGTGTAGCTCTGGACTTGAATTAGTATCATTTAGTTGTTTTTTTCATCGTTATTTCGGCGTTCATGAGGTTGTAATTCGTATTTTTATTGAGTTTGCAAGAGGAACCATGCCAATTTTTCAATTTTTCGAGTCCATCACGGGCTGTATACGGCCCGTATGGGCGCTGTAGCATGTTCAGGGGCGCTTGTAGCCCCTCCCTTGCGGCCCGCATGGAACCCCTCGCGGGGTACTTGCTTGCGCGTGGGCTGAGAGGCTCACGCAGGCGCCATGCGCCCGCATGGGCGCCCGTGAGGCTCTCGGCCTCACTGCCTGCGCGGGCTGGGGGGCTCCACGGGCGCCATGCGCCCGCATGGGCGCCCGTGAGACCCCAGTGGGTTTTTCCTAGCCCATGCAGGGCGCCATGCGCCCGCATGGATGCTCCCGCATGGGCTGGGCGGCCCATTAAAGGGAGCTTTGTCCCCCTTCCTCTCTTCTCCTTCATCTCCTCTTGTTTTCCTCTCATCTCTCCTTCACTCTACTTCATTTCTCCACCATTTTTTTCTAGTTTTTTTCTTCTCTAATCACCTCTCCCTCCATCTTGTAAACTTGCTCTTGGGTTTTAATCGAAGTTTTTATCAACTTTTTCGCCGGATCTCATCACCTCAAGCCTCCATGCTCTAATTCTAGGTTTTTGCTTCAAACTTGGGTTTCATTGTGTTTTTCATTGTATTTTTTTATGCTTGAATGATATATTTGGTTGTTATGATGTGGTGGTTGCCCAATTCTTTGAGTTTTTTTCCTTCATTTTGTAAATTTTTGGGAAGCTTGATGTGTAGGAGAAACTCTTGCAAAAATTTTTCATGAGATCTTGTAGCAATGGCTGAAATTTTCATTCTTTACATTAAAATTGTTGTGCTTTCAATTTTTCCCTTAATTCCATGATGATATAGTTATCTCCTATGATTGTATTCATAATAATATTGGTTTGATCACTTGTCTTTTGTGGTATGGGTATGCCGATCAAGCGAGGTTTTTATGAAAAGCGGTCCGCGACACGATGCGGCATCACGTGAGGGTGCCATCCTTTGCCTTACCACAACATAGGGGACTTCTCACCGATTGTTGCCTCTTCTCCTTTGCCCTTTGCTAGCATTGACTGCACTTTCATCGAACACTCTTCATCAAACAAATGGGGCGATCTCTTTACCCTTCCCTTTTTCATGCTTTATTTAATTTTTTTATGAATTCTCCACCATGTTACTGGCGATTGAGTGTACATTGAGGGCAATGTCACGATTCTAGGTGATGGGGATGGGTTGTTGCATGCTTACTTCACCGATGATAGCTATGATATTTTGTTAGGAACCTCCGGCTTGAATGAATGATAGTAATGAGTTGTAAGGTTATTTGTGCTATAAAGGAAGTCGTGTTTTTCTTTCTAGTGCTTTCTTCACGACTTTTGACACGGTGTTTCTACCCGTTTGACCTCGCTAACCTTGCTTTGATTTAAAAGTGTTAGAATGGTAAATTCATCCCTCAATGGTCTTTTTAAGAGCTTTTTGGTTCTTTTGTTCATTTTGCTTTATCCCTTAGTGAAGTTTTGCATGAAGGTGCTCAGGAGACATGTATATATTTGTTATCTTTAAAATGAGTCTATGTCGGTATTCCTCTGCTAATTTAGCTACGAATCGTCTATGTAGAGCTGTAATCAAGTAGGTTGGGTGGCTCTTGTGCCCTAATCGGCATGTGCATTCTTTCGAAAGATTATAAAATATTTTTGTGCGGTCTACGTTAGCGGACTCGAAGAAAAAGAAAAAGAGAAGAGAAATGATGAAAAAACAAAGAAAGAGAAGTTTTTGTTCTCCTGGACTCAATCATGCATTCACTTAGATACTAAAGTGTTGAATGTGGACCGAAGGACTCTTGACCTACTATTGAGGGTGTCTTTAACATTTCTAACACGGTAGTCATTGAATGTGGTGTGAATGGGGAGGCGAGGGACGAAGCATACACACACTCAGCTGGGAAAGCACTCTAAAGGAATCATGACTATCTCTCTTGAGTCGGTTGTTGTACAACTCATTTTCTTGAATTCATTTTCAAGCTGTACTGTGGGGTTCTTCACTATTTGAGCTTGAGGTTGTACATTTTAGCCGTTTATCATTTTGCCCTTATTCTTTCATGTGTGTTTGCTTGGGGACAAGCAAAGCGCTTAGGTAATGAGGGATATTTGATAAAGCGCCTAAATGTATGTATTTTTATATGTATTAATCGTGTATTATTTGTGAACATGTTAACGAATTGATGCCCGTTTTATGTCTAAATTGGTTATTTCGAGTGTTGCAGGTCTTAAATAGAGTCAAACAATGCTCAAAAATGCAAATCGGATGAATTTGACATCAAAAAGCGGCATTTTTGGGGTCCCGATGCTATGTAGCGACCTTTGTGGCGACAACATGGCGGTCGTTGTTCTTCTCTGCTGACCATTTGGTGGGAGTTCCACGGGCTCCATGCGCCCGCATGGATGCCCGTGAGGGTTTCTTCGGGAATTCTCAAGTCTCGATGCTTTGTAGCAAAAAACATGTAGAAAAAAATTACTGTAGCGAAAAATCATGGCTGAGCACCTGTAGCACGGCGGGGTTTTTGGGCATTTGGTAGCATGAGCTTCACGGGCTCCATGCGCCCGCATGGAGCCCGCGTGAGACTGACGGGGTATATAAGAAAGCTGATTTCTTCTAGGGCAAGGAGAGGAGTTTTTGGAGGGTTCTTCAAGCCGATTTTTCACCAATCTTTGAGAGGCAAGATTACATGTTTTTGGAGAAGGGAAATCTAAGGGAGAAGCTTCGGATTTGGCTAGATCTTCATCGATCTCTTCTTTGGGAGTTTGTGAGCGGCGAGGGAAGCCGCCCCCATTGCGGGCGTCCGTGGGAAAGCCTTTCCACCTAGCTTGGCTTGTCTTCCTTCTTCCATTGTTTGAGGGAGTTTTTATTATGCCTTTTGTAGTTGTTTGCATGGATTTGTTGCTTGGATTTGTTTGTATGGACGAGTAGACCCCAAGGTCACCCGGATGCTGAGTGAACCTTGGGGGTGAACTAGTATTTGGATGATTTAAGTTTGTTTATTGCAATTGTTGTGTTTTGAGATTCATTCTTGGTGCATTTGATGTGTTGCTTACATGAGAACTCTGTAAAACCAAGCTGTTAGGTTAGTACTTGGTAGCGTGACCATCGCCCTTGTACTAGACACACCAAGTTTGGAAGGGATTCATGTACGAATACGCCGTGACCATCGGGTGATACATGCCCCCTCCACCATTAGGGCTAGACCGAGGTTGTGTTCCGGCTCTAATTAGGGGATTTCCCCACTTGTTAATGCAATCGTGTGAGGATTTGATCGGAAGAAATTACGTGTCAATACTTATACGGATTAGGGGTCAATGGCCGTGACCATCGGGTTGACCTAATCTAGGAAATCTCTAGGTCCAAACCTTCAATTGCATGACATTCTTAGCATCACGTGCACTTTAGTAGCCCCTAGGGAATCCGCATCCGTGACCGTTCCTTTCCCACGATTTTTATACCCCTCTCCAGTATTTTTAGTCTCCACTTGTAGTTATCTTATTCAAATTAATAGATTAGAGAAACCTTTTCGAATGCATCGGCTAGACATTAGCGAAGAGGAAGTAAGGGTAGATCCTTGGGCCGGGGAATCGACCCTCTCGTGCTTGCAGAGAGGTATTACTAACGACTCCGTGCACTTGCGGAACACTCATCATGCGCCCAGCGTAGCGCGACTCACGCACCCGTGTGGGGCTGGCCGACTCGGCCGGCGCCAGCAGCGTGCGCAGCCAGCCCAGCTGCCCGGCGTGGCGCCCGGCCGAGACCGAGCAGCCCACGCGGGCGCGTGGCTTCCCCTACGCCCGGCGTGGGGTCGGAAAAAGTACCCAATAAGGCCGAGAAAAGTGCTTGGCTTGCCCTCCACGCCCAGCGTGGAGCCACAGTACTCATCAAATTCATGCTTAGCCCGACTTCTTTTTGAAGCTTTATTTGCGGGTATGACACCAAGGACCGAAAAAAACTTGTTCGAAATGCTTGAATTTCATACGGTTAACCTTGGATGAGAATATTATTTTTGGCACACCGGCAACACCGAAGGCGAGCGTTGATGCTTGAGGCGTCCCACTCATGATTCTTTAGTTTTTCTTTACTTTTTGTTTTCATTTTATAGTTTTTTTCTTTATTTTTATTTTTATTTATTTTTTTGTTTTGTTTTTAGACTTTAGTTAACTTTGTGTTTTTTGTTTTTGTTTGTGCGAGTTTGTGCTTCATGTGTTTACCTATAAAAACTCGTACATCTTTTTCTTTTTGTTGAGCTTCATTTGAACCCCTTATATACGTGCGAGATGGCCTTGAGAGTGATGTTTGATGGTGTTTTTAGTCATAGAACACGATCATGTGCGTTGTCGCATGGTTGTGTGAGCTTCACAACCCTATACAACACGCCCCTTGAGTTGGACTTCACCAAACGTTTAATGAGGAATTTAGGGGAGTATTGTTTTTAATTGCATTCCCGCACACATTATGCTTCTATTGATGCTATTTTTATTGTGCTTACATGTGTACATTGAGGACAATGTACATCTTAAGTGTGGGGGAGGGTTCACCTTATACATGACTTTATACTTGTGTTTTTCATGAGCATGCTCTTTGTTGCCAATGAAGGTTCACCTTAGGGTTAAGAGTTTAATTCTTAGTTTTTTTGGAGGTTGTAAACATTGGATTTTTATCATGCTCTAGTTTTTCATCCAATTTTTCTTGAATATTTTTTTGTCCGATTTGCTCTTTGTGCACTTTTTCTCACTCATTAGACCTATGAAGACTCTAGTTCATTTATGTTTGGGACTTTAGTGTGCTAGTTTTTATTTGATATAAAAATATAAATAATAAAAAAAATAAAGAAAAAAATTTGGAAATTGTTTGTTGTTTGTACATAGGGGTGTGGAAAAGAGCTACCACTCATGATGTATGTAGCTACTCTCATAAGTCGGATACTTGTTATGCCCTAATGAGAGAAAGAGCTATCTCATGGGATGTGTGAAAGCTACCACCCTTGGTAGAAAGAGCTACCACCTCGAAAGTGTGAAAGCCACCCGGGAGGCATCTTGGGAAAGGGCTACCTTAGAGGATTGTGTGAAGCTACTACCTATTCTTTTTTTGTTCATAAATAAGTCCCGTTTTAATAAGAACTTGGTAGTGGACATAGTGTTGACATGAGTTGAGTTTTTTCACACACACACGCATTCGGATTTTTATCATATTCATTTTTGATTGGATTGTTTGCTAGAGCATTGATTGCTTTTGTCTAGTGTTTGATTCTCTCCATGACTGTAGAATTTTTATTCTTGTACTCATTTGGTGAACCTAAGGCCAAGCACTTCTCTTTTTCTTTCCATAGGTATAATGTTTAATTTTTGCTTGAGGACAAGCAAAGACTTAAGTGTGGGGGAGTTTGATAAGTGCTTGAGTAGACATATTTTTTTATATGTTTTTACATGCATTGAGCATCATTTTTTTACTGTGGTTTATGTCTCATATTGTGTATTTGGTGTTCTTTTTATGCATATAGGTTGTGAATGCCTTGAAGAGTAAAAAGGAAGCAAAGATAGGCTATAAAGACACAATGTTGGGAGTTCTTGTTCAATTCAAGGACCAAGACACGAGAGCGAGTTCATAAGCGTGGAGATGTGTGCCAACTTCCAAGAAGATTCAAGTCAATTCACCATTTGGAAGGGCACAAAAGGCAGCCCACATCTTCATATTCCTTCTCTTTGTGAAGATTGCAAGACCTCTCAAAGATACGTCGATGAAGAAAAAGTTTTTATAGCCTACCACATGGGCGTGTGCCCGGACATGTGGCCTTAAGAAGAGTGTTCGGGATCGCGTTTTTGTGAAAAATACTGTAGCAATTTCACTGTAGCGATGCGATCTTGCACGCGTGGAAATTCCAGCGCGCGTGAAATTCTGCGCCGCAGCGTGGAAAAATCCCTGCAGGCGCGTGAGGGGCACGTGACGGACGCGATCTAAGGCCTATAAATAGCCGTTTTGCCCTATTCTTTCTCATCTTTTTGTGCGGCTCTTGAGGGGTGAGGCGGCTAGGGGTTTGGAGAGGAGGTCTTTGCGGCTTTGGAGGCGCTTCGTCACCAACTTTGATCGATTCCTCCTCCGTCATAGCATCAAGGAAGCCACCGGTGAACCTAGCTTCGGAGTGGGTCCTTCAAGGCGTCGAAGCTCTCCATCAAGGCCATCGAGTTCATATATAAGGGGTTTATTTCTATGGTTTTAATGTACTTTCATTCATTGATGGTGTGTTTTTGTATGTTGCTCCATGGAGGGCTAAAACCCTAGAGGGTATTTGGGCTTGTGAACCCTAGGATTCTCATCTTTTTGTGGATTTGCTTTGTGTTTCTATTTAATCCGAGTTTGATTAAGTTTTAATCTTGTATTCTCATTGCTTGCTTGTTTAATTAATCCTTGTGGTTGATTTGGATTTGCATGATTTGTTGCCTTGGTGGGAGAGAGATCTCCATTAGGGTTAGAACCTCAAGATTGAAGAGGGTTGAGAGGGTGAAATCATGAGATAGTGAAGTATCCCCTTTCCCCTCCGATTGGTGTATTCTATCTCCCATTCCCTAAGCTCTATGCAACCATATTTGGTGTGAGGCGTGAGATTGCTCGATTTCTCCGCCCGGGACCTTGTAGGGGGTTAGGATCCTTCGCCGGGAATTAGGGTTGGATCAATCTTTAGGAATTGGATACACAATTTGGAATCCCTAGAGTGCTTTGCGGTCATATGTGGTGTGAGGTGTTGAGATTGAGCGATTTCTCCACCGGGACCTCGTGAGGGGACTAGTATCGGTGATCTAGAGATAGACCCGATTATGTTTGGATTTCCACGACTTAACTTACTCATCATAGAAACACTTTGCTTATCCGAGTACCTAATACCGAATCCTAGGGGAGCAATGCCCGAATACCCCACTTTTACTTGATTGAGATTCTTCTTCCATTTTACCCTTGCATATTTCGTCTCCGGTGTTCATCTCTTCGCACATTAGATCACCACACTATTCCCATTATCATTAGGCTAGATAGCGAGAGAAGAAGTTAGTACTAGTAGCCCTGTTCCCTGTGGATTCGACTACCCGACTCACCGGGTATTTATTACTTCGACACCCGTCAGTGATCTTACAATGAAGATGAGTTTTTCCATTGTAAATGAGTACGGAGCAATCATTGAATTCTGTCGAAAAAGACTTTCTTTGTTCTTCTTCATTCTAAACAGGAAAGCATCAACAAAACTTCCCTTCCATATAGATCGTCGTGGCATGAACTAAATTCTGCCTTTCCCCACCCCAACTACTCCCCAAAATCCTACTTTGGTGGGCTTCCCCCAAGGTGACACCGAAGGTCTACCTCCCCTCCTCCATGAGGATGATCCACTGGATTCATTGCAACACCACGAACAATGGGGCGTCTGCCTAACCACCGGCTTTGTCCTGCTTTTCTAAGCTTACGTGCACCATGGTTGGGATTGGAAACTATACCAATAGTAGCTCGGCATCGGGGAATCTATGAGTTTTTTTCAAGACCCGAAGGTAGCCGCACAAGACATTGTGGGGCTGGCTCCTTAATTATTTTTGCATAAGTTCCTGCGGCTCGAGCCAGCTTTTGCGCCTTGACCTGGATGACATTCAATATCATGTACCCATGTTCCCCATACGTATATTAGCTAATGGTATGCAATTTCCTACTTGAGAATTTAGATCAAGTATCTCGTATCTATAAGCAGGGGGGCGTGGCCAAGAAGCAGCCAGCTGACTGCCCCCTTCAACCCGACCTTTATTCGCTGTGCGAACAAGGTCTTGGAACCGAAAGGTATGTATGGGCATTCTGGGCGGGTCGCAAGAAGCCGCTTTTAGAAGGTTTGGACCAATCGCAATTCATCACCATTTTACCCGCTTCCAATTGATGACTGGCTAATATATAAGTGTTGACCTAAGCCCCTGTGCAGTGGCTCGGCTCCCGAACCATACGTGAGCTGCCTCGTACGGCTCTTCCTAAGAAGGTCGAAGCCCCCTCTATCAAACTTTTTTTGAAAAAAAGCCTTCGCCCTCCTATTCAACGGGGCTATTAGAGAAGCAGCTTCGTTCCTGGACTTCTTTGCTTTTCTTTTTTTTTAGGGCTTCGTTTCTGATACCGGCTTAGTTACGAGCTAACTTTCGCTGACTTCTTTGTAGTCTCGGTGAATACTTTAAAAACTCCGTTCCTTAGCCTCCACAGCTGACGTGACTCCGTACCGACCCCTTTCCCTTTGTAGACGGATAAGTGACTCTGTAACCTTAGCTTTTTCTCCTTTGTAGAACAGCTAAGCCAGTTCATAGTTTCACTTACCTAAAAACCCTAATCTGTTATTCCATAACCTTAGCCGAGCCGAGGCTAAGTGACTTCGTAACCTTAACGTACTTTTGTTTTCGTACTTTTTCCCATCAGGTCTAACCTTTGCCGGGCTTTCGTCCCTTCGCCTATAGGCGGCCGGCAACTTCGCTATCGCTCATTACTTGGTATAGAGATCTCCCCGTGTAGTGTAGTGGTCGGCCTTCCCACCGGAATGCCTCCTTCCTTATAAGCCCTTGACTACAATAACAGGGGGCTGTTTCACCTTTGCTTTTTGAAACTTAGCGACTTATATATATTTCTTTTTTTTATATTTAATAAAGAAAAACGAAAGACTATTGTAAATGTAAAGGCGAACGGGGCTCCCAGGCCGGGACGTCTGGCAGAATGCTTGGCCTCCTGCGCTTCCAGCGAGACCCGAAGGGTGAGCTTCTGGCGGTTAGCTTAACGTCAGTAGGCATTCTGGGCTGGAAGGAGGCAAGCAAATGAAGGGAGGCATGGAGGGCCGACTACAAGAAGCAAAGCTTTGTAAACTCGACAAGTCGCTTATAGAATGCCGACTACTTCATGAAGTTTCATAAGGGGGGGAAGCGAAGCTTAGCGAGGCCGACCACGTAATAAGCCGCTGGCGGAGAAAGCTCGAAGAGCTTCCCTTCATTCGTTGCTAAGCCAAGGTCCCAGGTCTCCGAGTCAGCCCGGGCTTTTTCGAAGAATCCTGCACCCATGGGCATACGGCCTTGCAGGCCTTTCCCTTTCCGCCGGAGCTTTCATGGGTGTTGCCCTCGTTCCCCAATCAGATTTTGGATGTGAGCTATACTCCGCGAGGAGCCACACGGGCGTATGGCCTTTTGCCTTGCCATTTGACCTCTATTCCCGCGTGAGACGGAATGCTCGAGTGACAACCTCTCAATTGTCACCGCCTGGCCTCTTTTGCTACCACGGTAGCACCTAGTGTTGTCAGCACCAATCGTGTTCGAGCAACGAAGCTTACACTCATTCACATTGGTTCATCCTGCTATGCCCCGGGCTTTTTGCTCTTCTAAGAACAATGGTGGCCGGCCATTCGTTAAGGCCCTTGAATCCGCTGGACATCTCAGCGGCAGGATTGGATACCCACATCAGATCGAAGTTCAATTTTTTAGCCTCCCTCAAAGGAGAGCTGTTTCTAGGTGGGTCGCTTCGCGAAAGACATTCTTTGGGACCAACGGGTCACACGACAGGTGCACGATTTACTTTGCACGCTCCATCCTTCGGCCCTTCACCTATAGGCTTAGCAGGCAAGCTACCTTGATCCGCCTTCGGCTTCGATTCGTTATGCTCCGCAGCTCCAACAAGCCCTAAAGTTTCTTGCTGCCTCAAACTTTGGCAAGAAAGCGCTACTTTACGTTTGATCCTATGTGCCCAGAGAACGCAATGCGTTCTCCACTTTCAGTTCTCGCAAAAAGAAAACGTCTTTTTTCCGATGAGTTTCTCTCTCATTCGAGGAGCTAAGAAAGCGGGCTTTGCCCCAGCTACCGCTATCCTTGGGAAAACCAAAGAGCTACCGAAGGAAAGGGATGTAGTCTCTCCCTTGGCTAAGGGAGAGGACAGAGCAGAGAGAAAAACGTCCTTCGCGCAAGTTTGTTTGCTTCCTGCCCAAGCTTGGCTCTTCGACCAAGGAGGCATTCTGGTAGGAAAGGCCGACCACTACATAAAAGCGTAAGCAAGCACTTGGCTTGGGAGCAAGCTACCTTTCTTTGATCCACTTTCCCGGGCAGGGGAAGAGAGCGAAAAAAATGGCAAAAGATGGTGGCCGTGGTAGGTTCGAGGATCTTACGCGGCGGAGCGAACTCTTCTATCGTGTTGCATTTCCTCTGGCGGCGTAGCAGCACCCCCTCGATCCATCGTACTAGAGCGATCCGAGAAGAACGATTAGGGTCATATTCGGTCCTTTCTACAATGCCAATAGACGAAGTGCTTCGTTTCAGGTCCATTTTTCGCTGCAATCGCTTCGATCCATCCCCTCGGTGAAAAAAACGAGTAGTACGCCCGGAGGAATTCCTCCCTGCAAACTTCCCCGTACTCAAAGTGAAATGTCTAAGTGCTCTCCCCTTTAAGCTTTGTCTCATTCTCTCCCTCATCATCATTAGATTCTGCCCCTACTTCAATGAAAGCTCCTCCTCCTTATCCTCAAAGATCGTCGTTGGTCCTTTATCATCTCTTTCTTTGGTCATTGATTGTTTAGAAAGCCATGCCTGCGAGAAACAGGGCCCCCTCTTTGACATCAAATCTTGTCATCCGGGCGGGTAGCTTCCGATCCGGGTGCTCAACTTTAGAAGTGGCACCTTTTTGAATAAAAATAAGTAGGCGAGATCTATGACTCGCCTTTCGAGATCTAAGCGGAGCAACTCCCGCTTCACACGAGACCCCCTAGGATCAC
>NC_052486.1:10350081-10398283 GCF_009730915.1 Dioscorea cayenensis subsp. rotundata
ATTGATGAATACATGCGAGGAAATGTTCAATCCGGATCCGTATGAAGGTTTGTTCGACCAAGAAGAGGGATATGAAGATGTAATGATGCTTGGATCGACGGAAGAAGTACCATCTATCCTGAGGATCTTGAAGAAGGTGTTCGGAAAATGAAGAAGGCTAGGAGACGCCACCGGAAACACTCCAAGGTTGTTTGAGACGTCCGTGAACCAAAGAAGTTGGATGAAACATTGCTAGGTGGTCCCAAGCCCAATAATACACCCTCTACCCTCAAGAGACTCTGCACATCATGTTTTCAAGCCATGGGTAAGAGGGAAACCTTCATCTATGAACCCTCGTGTGGTAAGACAAGGTACGTCAAGCTTAGTGAATAAATTGTTTGCATGAATAAATTGTTAAGTTGTTTGCATGAATAAATTGTTAAGTGTTGGTGTCTTGTATTTTATGATGCTTGTGCTGCGATTTAATTGTGGGTTTTTAAAGTCATTGTGTGTTTTCAAGTGGAATTGGCGAAGTATGGTCGTTTGAGCTCTATTTCATGTTTTTCACTGGTAAAATTTGCATAATAGAGCAGGCTCTGAGTGTGTAAACATGTTCAGAAATTTTCTGCAGAGCCTGCAGATTTTTCTAAGTCATCCAAAGAAAACACACGGGCGTGTGGAATTTCCGCACGCCCGTGGAGCTTCAATGCGAGCTCAGCCAGAGAAGGCACAGGGGCGTGCGACTGCCCCTGTGAACGACCATGCGACTGTCACACTCCCGTGGGCAATTTTCGCACGGCCGTGTGAATTCCTGCAGAGTTGGGTGGATTATTCCGAGAGTACACAGGGCGTGGACTCACCCCTGTGGGCGACCTTGTGAACTACGCACGGGCGTGGGTAATTTCCACACGCCCGTGCGAAACTCTGCAGACGAGTTCTCTCCATCCCGAGAAGACACAGGGGCGTGTGGCTGCCCCTGTGAGTTTGGCATGTGAATGTCCACATCCATGCGGAATGTCCGCACGGGCGTGTAGAACACTTGGTATTCTTCTCGGATGTTTAGAGAAGCCACAGATGTGTGCGGTTGCCTGTGGGTCGGGCGCACGGGCATGGGTATTTTCCGCATGCCCGTGTGAGATCGTTCAAAGTTAGTGAAAGTTTTTCCCGAGAGCGCCTAGGGGCGTGCACCTGCCCCTGTGAAGCTCTACTATGGGGTTCACGGGTGTGGGTAATTACCGCACTCCCGTGTGGATGGACAGAACATCAAGGGTCGCGAGTTCTTTTTAAAGAAGATTAGTTTCTCTACCTCTTCACGACCTCTATTCGTATGGAAACACTATCACATCATTCTCCGATTTCATAGCGCTAATTTGGTAGAATTTCTGCAAGGTTTTCCGGTCGGTTCTTCATTTTCTCATCCCATCTCGTTGGTAAGCCCTATTCAGCATTTTCTTTGCCAATTCATGGTTTCCGTCGATTAATTTGGTTAATAATGCTTCGTTTCTTCAATTAGAAAGATGATTGATGTTTAGAACGAAGTTAGAAGTATTTTTAAGTTGTATTTTTGGATTTTTGAAGCGCGGCCATGCGGTTTTCATGGCCCGTGGATACACACAGGCATGTAGAAATTCCACACGACCGTGTGGATTTCTGCAGCATTATTTTATCAACTTGTTTGATCGATTTCGTTTTAAATTTTGTAGATTATGGCACCTCGATCGAAGAAGCAAGCGGATAAGAGGCCGCGTGAGTTATCCCCTGAGACTGAGGGCATGAGGTTTACGATTCCAAAGCATCAGGTTCGCTATGAGCGCTTGTCTAGACTCCGGTTCGGACAGACTCGATTCCTGGATACGACTAGAGATGAATTCGCTGATGAGGTAGAGGATCTCATTTCAGCAGGTGGTTGGTGGCAGTTATTAATGATTAGAGAGCCAGCCATCCGAGAGTTTGCAGTGGAGGTGCTATCATCATTCGTATTTGACAGATCGTATGCGAGCTTTGACAGTTTGAACTCCATTCAGTTCAGAGTATTTGGACACCACCATAGCTTGAGCGTTACTCAGTTTTCAGTACTACTTGGCTTGTATGTGGAGGCATTCACAGATACGGAAGAGTACGTTCAGTTACTGACTGATTATCCTGGAACCTTGACCCCGCAGAGAGCTTATAGAGTGCTATGTAGTCAGGGTCAGTACGAGCCGGGGGTGTCCAAGGCCACATGCCTTTCCCGACCTGCATACAGATATTTACATGCTATCATGAGTAGGTCGGTGAATGGCCATGGTGATAGCACTGGTCTTCTGAGCCGTCAGGAACTACTATATTTATACTCGATGGTGCAGCGCGTACCGATTCACTTAGGGCACATCATGGCAGAGTACATCAGACATCAGGGATACTATGCTAGACTGGGAGCGATCTTCTCGGGTCCCTACATTACGAGATTAGTGCTGGGCATGGGTCTCTTGGATTTGATTCGTGGGGCCGAGAAGATGAGTATACCTGCTCCCCTGAGTCTAGAGATGATGAGATTGATGGGTATGATCCGCAGGGTTCAGACAGGGGTTTTTGCTTTAGTGCTACCAGATCCAGAGATAGCCGAGGATGAGGGTGATGAAGCCGGGGCATCTCAGCCTGCTCCCGAACCTCAGCTAGCACCGATGGAGACTGAGGCACCTCCAGTGGTAGAGGAACCACCCCCCGTGCGTATGTTTTCACCATCTCGAGCTTATGATCGCTTTGAGAGGCTCGAGAGTGCTTTGGGAGTGGTACGGACTGAGGTAGCGGAAGCTCGAGCCGAGATTACAGAGATTAGGGCTACGCAGGCCACTCAGTACATAGAGTTCATGGCACGTTTCGACGTATTACAGCAGATCTTAGAGCGAGACGTCGCCTCATCATTTGTCTTGCGGCTGAGGACTCCTCAGGCCCCCTCAGTTCCTGCAGCATCTCCATCCTCTACCCTGGCACCGGTGGACCCACCATATGCGTCTTCACCAGCAGCAACAGCACTACCGGAGCCCGAGGGCGACACCGACATTTGACTTTTAGTTCTTTTTCTTTTATGCATTTTATTTTAGACTTGTTTACTCAGAAAGGATTCTCCTTCTGAGTTTATTTTCATTTTGCATCTCGAGTTGTATTCATTGTCTATCTTTTATATATACTCGAGATATTTTTTTTATTGAGCTTCACTGAACCCCCTCGTGTATGCTTGCAGATGGTCTTGTCTTCTTGGGAATTGAGACTTAGTCATGGGCACGGCCAAGGTGCTCAGGCACTTAGCCGTGTGAGCTTCATAACCCGTCGGAACACTACCCTCATGGAATTAGCTTCATCAAATGCAACACTTGGAGTCAGGGGAGTATTGTTTTGATTACTTCTCCCACATTTGCTTTTGAATGATATATATTTTTGAGTGAGCTTGCATGTGTACATTGGGGATAATGTACAACTTAAGTGTGTGTGTGTGGGGGGAGTTTCATAGTGCACGATTCTTTTCTATTGTTCTTGATTGATATATGCTCACATAGCCAATGGAATTTTTTTGAGTTTAGGAGAATTTCTAACATCTGAATGTTTTCATACTCTAGTTTTTGCTTGAATGCCTAGGAATTTTTTGCCCGATTTATACTTGTTACACTACTCACTTATTAGACTCTTTTGGAAACTCAAGTTTGATGTTAAAGGGACTAGTTATAGTTGTTTCTTGTGTTGAATTTCAAAAAAAAAAAAAATAAAAAAATAAAAAAATAAAAAAAGTTTTATTGGTTATAGTTGGGTGGAAAGAGCTACCACCTATGAAGTATGGAGCTACTCTCATAAGTCGGATACTAGTTATGCCCTAATGAGAGAAAGAGCTATCTCATAGGTTGAGTGAAAGCTACCACTCCGGTAGAAAGAGCTACCACCTCGAAAGTGTGAAATCCACCTAAGCGGCCGCTTTGGAGAGGGCTACCTTAGAGGATGTGTGAAGCTACTACCATCTTTGAAATTGTTTTCACTTTTGTAGATAAATAAGTCCCTTGTACTTAGAACTTTGAGGAGTATACTTTGGGTTGACTTGAGTGAGTTCACACACGTACACGATTCTGGGTTTTGTATCCTTTTTTATTCAAGTTTTATCTAGAGCATTGATTTTTTCGTATTTAGTGTTGAAATTTTCCTTACTTGTAGAATGCTCTCTTTGTATACTTTGGTGAACCTAAAGCCAAGCACTTTCAATATTTTCTTCATTGATGTACATAACGTTTTAATTTTTGCTTGAGGACAAGAAAAAGCTTAAGTGTGGGTGAGTTTGATAAGTGCTTGTGCGATATGAATGCGAAGCGTTCATTCCTTATGTTGAGCATTACTTTTCTCAGGTTTTTACACTAATATGGGTGTTTTTATGTTACTTTCGTACAGGTAGTGTTCTGAGGCCGAGTATGAAGGAAAGAACCCAATGTGGATCATAATGCACTGATTTTGGAGGAAATCTTGCTAAGGTTCAAACGCGAAGACATAGGTCGGATGTGAGATGCTAGAGTGTGTGCCAACCTCCTCGTATTCTAGTTGGGCACATCCATTTGGAGGGCACAAAGGCAGTCACACTCGAGCATTCTGACTTATGCACATAGTACAAGAGCTCCACCAACTTGCCTATCATTAAAGAAGCAAGTGATCCACGACGTGAACGTGTGCCCGTTTGCGTTACTCCGATTAAAGTATGGATTCGGGAAGCTATTCAGGCCGGATACTGTAGAAGAGCACTACAGCAACACTATAGCAAGTACTATAGCAGCACTATTCACAGCCGGCCGAGAAACAAGAGAAACAGAGAATCCACACGGGCGTGTGGAAATTATCCACGCCCGTGTGGAAATTCCGCACGGGTGCATGAAGCATCCACGCCAATGTAGTCGCCCGATTCTGGCCCTATTTAAAGCCGAATCAACACCAATTTTACTATTCTTTTCTCCATCTTTTCCCCAACTTGAGAGAGGGCTTAGGCTAGGGTTTTGAGAGGTATTGGCCAAGGTTTTGGAGAGATTCTATGGCTCCAACATCGTCATTCCTAAGGAAGAAGGTTGGTAGGGTAGCCTCCGTCGAGGCGTATCCTATACCGGACGACGAGTAGAGGACTTTCCACAATACCATCGACACGACTATCGAGGGGGTTTCTTTATGGATTCATTGCTTTTACATTCTGTTTCTTTGATTGTACTTAGCTCCATGGAGAGCTAAACCCCTAGTGGGTACTTGGGTATTTGTGAACCCTACGATGTATTCGTTTCATTGAATCTCTTTATTATGCTTTCAATTAATTGATGTTTATTGTGAGTTCCAACCTTGAATGCTTGATTATATGAACATTTCCCCTAGAGTGACACTAGGGTTGAGAGTTCTCGTGGGGGAGTTTGATAAGTGCTTGTGCGATATGAATGCGAAGCTTTCATTCCTTATGTTGAGCATTACTTTTCTCAGGTTTTTACATTAATATGTGTGTTTTTATGTTACTTTTACGGAGGTAGGGATGTGAGGCCAAGTATGAAGGAAATAGGCCAATGTGGATCATAATGCAACTATTTTGGAGGAGATCTTGCTAAGGTTCAAACGCGAAGACATAGGACAGGTGTGAGATGCTAGAGTGTGTGCCAACCTCCTCGCATTCGAGTAAGTACATCCATTTGGAGAGGCATAAAGGCAGTCACACTCGAGCATTCCGTCTTATGCATACAAGAACAGGAGCTCCACCAACATATATATCATTGAAGAAGCAAGTGATTCACGATGTGAACGTGTGCCCGTTTGCGTTATCCCGATGAAAGTATGGAATTGGGAAGTTATTTAGGTCGAAGACTGTAGCAGAGCACTATAGCAGCACTGTTCACAGCCGGCCGAGATACCAGAGAAACAGAGAATCCACAAGGGCGTGTGGAAATTATCCACGCCCGTGTGGAAATTCCGCTAGGGCGCGTGTATCGTCCACGACCGTGGAGTTGCCTGATTCCAGCCCTATTTAAAGCCGATTCAGCCCCAATTTTGGTATTATTTTCTCCATCTTTTCGCCAACTTGCGAGAGGGCTTCAGCTAGGGTTTCGAGGGGCATTGGCCAAGGTTTTGGAGAGGTTCTATGGCTCCGACATCAGTGATTCCATTAGGAAGAAGATTGGTAGGGGAGCTTCGATCGAGGCGTATCCTATACCGCACGAAGGAATCCTTGGACGACGAGTAGAGGACTTTCCACAAGACCATCGACACGACCATCGAGGTGGTTTCTTTATGGATTCATTGCTTTTTACATTTCAATTTCTTTTGATTGTCCTTAGCTCCATGGAGAGCTAAACCCCTAGTGGGTACTTGGGTGATTGTGAACCCTAGGATGTATTCGTTTCATTGAACTTCTTTATTATGTTTTCAATAAATTGATGTTTATTGTGAGTTCCAACCTTGAATGCTTGATTGCATGAACATTTCCCCAAGAGTGACACTAGGGTTGAGAGTTCTTGTTGGTAACCTTGTGAGTGAGTGACACACCATGAGCGTTAGACAAAGCTAGGTTGGAGAGGGTTGAGAGGGTGAGTCGAGAGTGCAGGGAGCGTCCCTTTTTCCCTCCAGCGTGATAGATTCTACCTCTGTTCCTTTGGAGTTCTTTTGCAGCCATAATAGAGTGAATGGTCTAAGGGATGAACCTCCAGCTGGGTCCCTAGTTGCGCGTGCAATGGAGTGAAGCGTTGAGGTGATCTTAGTATCTAGGGCTTAATTGTGGCTAGGGACCTTCCGCTCGGACCAAAGGGTTAGGTCTAAATCTAGGAAGAGACTTTATCACTTGGAATCCCTAGAGCTCATTGCAACTCTATGCGAGTGCGAGGTGTTGAGATTGTTCGATTTCTCCTCCGGTACATGTATTGAGTTAGCCATAGTTGACCTTAGATTTGGGACTATGTATGTAAGGATTTCCACGACTCACCATTGCATTGATTAGGAAGCATAATAGAGAGTTTTTGCAATTGAAGTGATTATCCTAGGTGAAGCATCATCTGAGTACCCCATCTTTATCGATTACCTTGCCTCCTCCTTACTTTTGCTCTCTTACTTGTTGCTTTTTAATTTTCGAGAATTGAATCATTATCACACTTATCATTGTTGATACTCCACATAGCTAAGAATTAAATTAAGTGTCTTTACTCCCTACTCCCCATGGATTCAACCCCGCTCACCCGGGATTATTACTTGACAAAACCCGTGCAATTGCGGGATATAAGCAAGGGGTTCTTGTCAAGTTTTTTTGGCTGCATTGCTGGGGAGCTAGGCGTTTAGAGATACTTTGTACTTTGTTTTTCTTAGCTATTTCACTACATATTCTATTTCATATCTTCTTATTCTATCATCGCTCTGATTTTTCTTTTTCTTTTATTTTTTTGGTGCGACTCCAGGTTATGACCCGAGAGAATCCATCAATATTGATTGAAGGAGACCCACGAGCTTGAGCACGTACACTTCGAAAGAAAGGGAAAGAACTCAGACAAGAACGACTCTAATCCGAGTGATTAGGAAGTAGAAGTATCTGACAACATGGTAGAACAAAATGAGCAACAATGAACACTATCTGATTATGCCAGACCTTCAGTGTTTGGGACACAATCGAGTATTGTGCGTCCCCTAATTACAGCTCAGAATTTTGAGCTAAAGCCGGCATTCATCCGTATGCTGCAGCAGTCCGCACAATTCAATGGTTTGGCCGATGAGGATCCAAACAGTCACATAGAGAGCTTCCTCGAGGTGTGTGACATGTTGAAGATAAATGGTGTGATGGATGATGCCATCAAGTTGAGAGCCTTCCCATTTTACTTAAAGGGGAAAGCAAAGCAGTGGCTACACTCATTACCTAGAGCATCAATCACTACATGGGAGGAGATGGTAGAAGCTTTTCTAGCCGTTATTTCCCTCCCGGAAAATCAGCAAAGCTTAGGAATGAGATCTCATCCTTTGTGTAGTTAGAATTGGAGTCTCTATTTGAGACATGGGAAAGGTTCAAGGAACTCCTGCGAAAGTGTCCGCAACACGGATTCCCGGAGTGGATGATTGTTCAAACCTTCTACAATGGTTTGAACCCGAGTACAAGGAAACTCTTGGATGCGGCGGCAGGAGGTATCTTAGGTAGCAAAACCCCCGATGAGGCTCGTCAATTGATTGAGGAAATGGGCTTAAATAGCTACCAGTGGAACGCTAGGGAGAAGAAAAAGGTGGCCGGTCTCCATGAAATTGATGAGGTAACTTCATTGGCGGCCTAAGTGGAGAGTTTGAGTAAGAAGCTAGATCTTATAGCTTTGAATAGAGTTGCGGCCGTGACCAATTGCACCGGTTGTGGTAAAGGACATGCTCCCTCCGATTGCCCAATTGTCATTGGTGATGTCTCTTCAGTTGAGAATGTTGACTTTGTAGGTAATGGAATGAGACCTCAAGGGAATCTATACAGCAACACCTACAATTCAGGTTGGAAGAATCATTCCAACTTCTCATGGAGTAATCAAGGACCACAGAAGACCATGGGGCCATCGGGTTTCCAACAACAACAATAAGCCCCTCAAGTAGAAAACAGAATTTCAGGCTTGGAAACCCGAATGACAGATTTGGAGAAGCACTTGGCTAGATTTGTTCAATCATCAAACACAAGGTTTGAATCAGTCAAAGCTACACTTCGCAATCACACCGCCTCCTTGTATAATCTTGAAAATCAAGTGGGGCTAATTGCGAAGTCTCTCTCCAAAAGGCCACATGGGAGTTTACCAAGCAACACGGAAACCAACCCGAGAGAACATGTGAAGGTGATCTCTTTGAGAAGCGGTTGTGAGGTTGAAGGGAGGCTTCTGAGTGAGAAGCCGAAAGAACACGCACCCGAGGTTATAGAGGTTGAGGAGGGAGCAAACAAAGAGAAAGTGGTGGCACCTCCACCTTTCAAACCAAGAATCCCTTATCCCTCTAGATTGAAGAATGACCAAGGGGATGAACAGTATAAGATGTTCCTGAGTTTGTTCAAGCAACTCCACATCAACATTCCTTTTGTTGAGGCTTTGGCTCAGATGCCTAAGTATGCGAAGTTCCTGAAAGATCTATTGACCAACAAGCGGAAATTGGAGGAGAGTGCTTCAGTGGTGCTTGATGCTTCATGCTTGGCGGTGTTGCAAAAGAACATGCCGAACAAGAAGAAGGTCCCGAGAAGCTTCATTATTCCGTGTAACATCGGCAACTTAGGTGAGGAAATGGCATTGGCGGATTCAGGGGCAAGTATCAACGTCATGCCATATACTTTCTTCCAAAAGCTAGGCTTCGGTGAGCCTAGGCCTACTCGGATGACTTTACAATTGGCGGACCGAACGGTACGACATCTGAGAGGCATCATTGAAGACGTGCTTGTCAAGATGGACAAGTACATTTTTCCGGTTGACTTTGTAGTGCTAGATGTCGATGAGGATGCAGATGTACCGTTGATACTTGGGAGACCATTCTTGCGGACTTCCAAAGCATTGATTGACATGGACGGTGGAGAGCTCATATTGAGAGTCGGAGACGATAAGCTCACTTACCGCCTTGCTGAAGCCATGCGGCATTCTCTCGATTTTGATGACACTTTGTATTTTCTAGACACTACTGATGAGATTGTTGATGAATATATATAGGAAATGTTCAACCCGGATCCGTATGAAGGTTTGTTCGACCAAGAGGAGAGCAATGAAGAAGTAATGATGCTTGGTTCGAATGGAGAGGAAACATTTACCCCGGGGATCTTGAAGAATGTGCTCCGGAAAATGAAGAGGGCTAGGAGACGTACATGAGCCAAGGAAGTTGGACGAACGATTGCTAGGTGGTCCGAAGCCCGATAGTACACCCTCTACCCTCAAGAGACTTTGCTCATCATGCTTTCAAGTTATGGGTAAGAGGGCAACCGTTATTCATGAACCCCCGTGAGGTAAGAAAGGTACGTCAAGCTTAGTGACGTTAAACAAGCGCTTCTTGGGAGGCAACCCAAGTGTTTACTATTTTCGTATCTTTTAGTTTAGTTTGTTTGCATGAATAAATTGTTAAGTGTTGGTGTTTCAACTTTTGAGTGCTTGTGCTTTGATTTTATTGTGGGTTTTTAAAAGAATTCATTGTATGTTTTGTTGCGAATTGGTGAAGTTTGGTCATTTGAGTTCTATTTTATGTTTTTATCTGGTAAATTTTGCATAATAGGGCATGCTCTGAGTGTGTCAACATGTTCAAAATATTTCTGCAAAGCCTGCAGGTTTTCCTAAGTCATCCAGAGAAAACACACGGGCGTGTGGAATTTCCGCACGCCCGTGGTTGTGTACGGTGAACTCATCCAGAGAGGGCACAGAGGCGCAGGGCTGCCCTCGTGGACGCACCATGCGATCGGGCGCGACGTCCGTGGGTAATTTCCGCACGGGCGGTGCCTTCCCCGCAGTTGGGCAGATTTTCCCGAGAACAAACAGGGGCGTGGACTCGCCCCTGTGGGTGACCTTGTGAATCATACATGGGCGTGGGTAATTTCCACACGCCCGTGCGAAACTCTGCAGGTTGCTCCCTCCATCCCGAGAAAACACAGGGCTGTGGGTCGCTCTCGTGAATTGGGCTTTATGAATGTCCACGCCCATGGGGGAATTTCCGCACGGGCGTGTGGGAGACTTGATATCTTTCTCGGATGTCCGTGGGAAGCCACGGGGCGCAGGCCCCGCCCGTGGGTCGAGCACACGGGCGTGGGTAATTTTCGCACGCCCGTGGGAGAGCAGTCAGAGTCAAAGAAGCGTTTTCCCGAGAAAGCACAGGGACGTGTGTACGCCCCTGTGGCGCTCTCGAAGTGAGGCGCACGGGCGTGGGTAATTTCCACACGCCCGTGTGGATAAACAGAATTCCAAGAGACGTGATTTTCTCCTTAAAAACCTTGTGATCCGTCTCATTCTTCATCTCCATTCACCGGAAAACGGTTCCCGATCATCGTTCCGACCCTTCATCGCTGTTTGGAGGAATTTTCTTCGCAAATCTTACCAAATTTCCAAAGTTTTCATATTCATTTCTTCGGTAACCTTTCTATCCTCTTTTCTTTACCAATTATGGTTTTTCACGGATTAAATACTTTTAAATGCGAATTTTCATGCATGATGGATGTGTAGTAAGCATTTGGAAGTGGTTTTAAATTGATTTGTTAAGATTTGTTGTGCACCCATGCGGGAGTTCCACGCTCTGCAGAGCCACACGGGCGTGGGTAATTTCCACACGCCCGTGTGGAATTCTGCAGTATATTACTTCTGAGATTTTTGACTGTTATCGTCTTTTGCACTCCAGATATAGCACCTCGAGCGAAGAAGAACGAAGTTAAGCGCCTTAGACTCACCTCACCCGAACCGATAGATGTGGAATTCTCGAACCTCGAGCATCATGCTCGCTTCGAGAGACTTTCAGCACTCGGGTTTGGTCAGACTTGCTTCGCGGATGTACAAGTGCTTCGACATATTCAGCAGGGTGATGAGGTAATTAATGAGATTGATGAGATGCTGGCAGTGAACCAGCTTACCGCACACTTACGCTAGAGGTTTTGGCATCCTTTGAGTTTCAATTGCTGCATGGGGGAGTTGACACTATAGAGGCGATACAGTTTCGGGCATTCGGTCATCCATTCTCTATGAGCGTCACTGAGTTTTCGATTAGGACGGCCTGTACGATGTCGCTTATACAGGTACCGTGGAGTATGGCCGACTACCAGTAGATTTTCCAGTGTCAGTCACTCCATATCATGCATATAGGATTTTGTGTGGGCGTGGGGAGTACGAACCGGGATTATCGAAGGCTTCTAGATTGTCCCGGTTCAGTTACAGATACGTACACGTAGTCATCAGCAAGTTCGTGACAGGTCAAGCAGATAACAAGGCCGCTTTGACCAGACTGGATCTGCTTTTCTTATACTCCATGGCTCGCAATGTACCACTTCACTTAGGGTGTATTCTAGCAGATATTTTGCAGTACCAGGGTCATTCGACGAGAGTGGGTCTACTATTTGTGGGCCCTCATATCACCAGACTCATTCTGGGAATGGGTTTGGGCGACGCTCTACGTGGTGCTGAGAGTATAGTTGTGCCCACCCCTCTTGCGTTCGATACGATCAGGATGATGGGGTTGGTACGGAGGTTTGTACCAGGGGTTTATATTCTCACTACAGTTACCGCTCAGACCACCAGAAGCAAAGGAGATACTGCGGGGGGTATCCAGCAGACTACTCCATCTTCTGTAGAACCTGGTATTCGAGCCTATAACCGTATCGAGAGGCTGGAGACCGATGTTAGAGAGATTCAGACTGAGATAGACGAGCTCCGGGCTTTGCTGTCGGCTCAGTACACAGATCTTATGGCCCGATTCGATTTCCTTCGAGATCTCCTGAGACCCGGATCATCAGTTCCTCCAACACCTCCATCCTCGACCCCAGCACCGGAGGACCCACTATATGCTTCCACTTCAGCAACAGCAGCAGCGGAGCCCGAGAGCGACTCCGACACTTGACCTTTCTTTTACTTTCATGCATTTTACCTTATCTTATTTTTCTTGTTTTTTTAGACTTGTTCACTCGTAAAGGATTTTTCCTTCTGAGTTTATGTTATTTTGCATTATCGAGTTGTATTCATTACTTCATCTTTTATACACTACGAGTTATTTTTTTGTTTTTCTTGAGCTTCATCGAACCTCCTCGTGTATGCGTGCAGTATGGTCTTGTCTTCCTTGAAATTGAGACTTAGTCATGGGCACAGTCAAGGTGCTTCGGCACTTGGCCGTGCGAGCTTCACAACCCGTTGAAACACTACTTCCATGGAATTTGCTTCATCAAACGCAACACTAGGAGTCAGGGGAGTATTGTTTTGATTGCTTCTCCCACATCTATTTTTGAATGATATATTTTGAGTGAGCTTGCATGTGTACATTGAGGACAATGTACAAATTAAGTGTGGGGGGGAGTTTCATAATGCACACATCTTTTCTATTGTTCTTGATTGTTATATGCTCATATAGCCAATGGCGGTTCACCTTAGTTGCAATGTTTGTATTCTTAAGTCTAGGAGAATTGTTAACATTGAATGTTTTCATGCTATAGTTCTTGCTTGAATTTTTAGGAATTTTTGCCCGATTTACACTTAGTGCACTACTCACTCTTTGAACTCTACTGGAAACTCATGTTTGATGTTAAAGGGACTAGTTAGGTTTAATTTTTGTAATAAACTCTGAAAAAAAAAGGAAAAAATGAAAAGAAGGAACAAAATAGTTTTATTGTTTATTTGTATTTGTTGGGTGGAAAGAGCTACCACCTATGAAGTATGAAGCTACTCTCACAAGTCGGATACTAGTTATGCCCTAATGAGAGAAAGAGCTATCTCATAGGATGAGTGAAAGCTATCACTCGGGTAGAAAGAGCTATCACCTCGAAAGTGTGAAAGCCACCTTAGCGGCCGCTTTGGAAAGGGCTACCTTGGAGGATGTGTGAAGCTACTACCATCTTTTAAAATTTTTATCACTTTTGTAGATAAATAAGTCCCTTGTACTTAGAACTTTGAGGAGTATAATTTTGGTTGTTTTGAGTGATTTTTTGTATTTAGTGTTGAAATTTTCCTTACTTGTAGAATGCTATCTTTGTATACTTTGGTGAACCTAAGGCCAAGCACTTTCAATATTTTCTTCATTGATGCACGGAATGTTTAATTTTCTCTTGAGGACAAGCAAAAGCTTAATTGTGGGGGAGTTTGATAAGTGCTTGTGCGATATGAATGCGAAGCGTTCATTCCGTATGTTGAGCATTACTTTTCTCAGGTTTTTTCATTAATATGTGTGTTTTTATGTTACTTTTACGGAGGTAGGGATGTGAGGCCAAGTATGAAGGAAATAGGCCAATGTGGATCATAATGCAACTATTTTAGAGGAGATCTTGCTAAGGTTCAAATGCGAAGACATAGGACAGGTGTGAGATGCTAGAGTGTGTGCCAACCTCCTCGCATTCGAGTGAGTACATACATTTGGAGGGGCACAAAGGCAGTCACACTCGAGCATTCCGTCTTATGCATACAAGAACAGGAGCTCCACCAACATATATATCATTAAAGAAGCAAGTGATTCACGACGTGAACGTGTACCCATTTGCGTTATCCCGATGAAAGTATGGAATTGGGAAGTTATTTAGGTCGAAGACTGTAGCAGAGCAATGCAGCAAGTAATGTAGCAGCACTGTTCATAGCTAGCCGAGAAACCAGAGAAACAGAGAATCCACAAGGGTGTGTGGAAATTATCCACGCCCGTGTGGAAATTCTGCTCGGGCGCGTGTATCATCCACGCCCGTGGAGTTGCCCGATTCCAGCCCTATTTAAAGCTGATTCAGTCTTGATTTTGGTATTCTTTTCTCCATCTTTTCCCGAACTTGCGATTGGCCTTCAGCTAGGGTTTCGAGGTGTATTGGCCAAGGTTTTGGAGAGGTTCTACGGCTCCGACATCGTGATTCCATTAGGAAGAAGGTTGGTAGGGGAGCTTCGATCAAGGCGTATCCTATACCGGACGAAGGAATCCTTGGACGACGAGTAGAGGACTTTCCACAAGACCATCGACACGACCATCGAGGGGGTTTCTTTATGGATTCATTGCTTTTACATTCGATTTCTTTGATTGTACTTAGCTCCATGGAGAGCTAAACCCCTAGTGGGTACTTGGGTGATTGTGAACCCTAGGATGTATTCGTTTCATTGAACTTCTTTATTATGCTTTCAATAAATTGATGTTTATTGTGAGTTCCAACCTTGAATGCTTGATTGTATGAACATTTCCCCTAGAGTGACACTAGGGTTGAGAGTTCTTGTTAGTAACCTTGTGAGTGAGTGACACACCATGAGCGTTAGACAAAGCTAGGTTGGAGAGGGTTGAGAGGGTGAGTCGAGAGGTACAGGAACGTCCCCTTTCCCCTCCGACATGATAGATTCTACCTCCGTTCCTCGAGTTCTTTGCGGCCATAATAGAGTGAATGGTCTAAGGGATGAACCTCCGCTGGGGCCTAGTTGCGCGTGCAATGGAGTGAAGCGTTGAGGTGATCTTAGTATCTAGGGCTTAATTGTAGCTAGGGACCTTCCTCCTGGACCAAAGGGTTAGGTCTAAATCTAGGAAGAGATTTATCACTTGGAATCCATAGAGCTCATTGCAACTCTATGCGAGTGCGAGGTGTTAAGATTGTTCGATTTCTCCTCCGGGACATGTATAGAGTTAGGCATAGTTGAACTTAGATTTTGGACTATGTATGTAACGATTTCCACGACTCACCATTGCATTGATTAGGAAGCATAATAGAGAGTTCTTGTACTTGAAGCGATTATCCTAGGTGAAGCATCATCCGAGTACCCCATCTTTATCGATTGCCTTGCCTCCTCCTTACTTTTGCTCTCTTACTTGTTCCTTTTAATTTCTGAGAATTGAATCATTATCACACTTATCATTGTTGATACTCCACATAGCTAAGAATCAAATTAAGTGTCTTTACTCCCTACTCCCAGTGGATTCGACACCGCTCACCCGGGATTATTACATCGACAAACCCGTGCACTTGCGTGATATAAGCAAGGGGACCTTGTCAGTAACCTTGTGAGTGAGTGACACACCACGAGCATTTGACAAAGCTAGGTTGGAGAGGGTTGAGAGGGTGAGTCGAGAGGTACAGGAGCGTCCCCTTTCCCCTCCGACGTGATAGATTCTACCTCCGTTCCTCGAGTTCTTTGCAGCTATAGTAGAGTGAATATTCTAAGGGATGAACTTCAGCTGGGGCTTAGTTGCGCGTGCAACGGAGTGAAGCATTGAGGTGATCTTAGTATCTAAGGCTTAATCGTGGTTAGGGACCTTCCACCTGCACCAAAAGGTTAGGTCTATAATTAGGAAGAGATTTATCACTTGGAATCCCTAGAGCTCATTGCAACTCTATGCAAGTGCGAGGTTGAGAGGTTATCTAATCTCTCCTCCGGGACATGTATAGAGTTAGGCATAGTTGACCTTAGATTTGGGACTATGTAATTAAGGATTTCCATGACTCACCATTGCATTGATTAGGAAGCATAATATAGGGTTCTTGCACTTGAAACAATTATCCTAGGCGGAGCATTATTAGGGTACCCCATCTTTTTCGATTGCCTTACCCCCTTCTTTACTTTTGCTCTCTTACTTGTTGTTTTTATTGTTGAGAATTGAATGATTGTCACACTTATCATCATTGATTTTTCACATAGCTAAGAATCGAATTAAGTATTTTTATTCCCTATTCCCTATTCCCTGTGGATTGGATACCCGCTCATCCGGGATTATTACTTTGACAAACCTGTGCACTTGCGGGATATACGAAATGGGACCTTGTCAATTTCCAAGATTTTTTGCCCGATTGACACTTGTTGCGCCATTCGCTCATGAAACTCTTTTGGAAACTCAAGTTTGATGTTTAACAGAGTAATTAGTTTTTTTTCTTGTGTTATTTTGCTAAAAAAAATACATATACGAAGTAACAAAAAAAAGGAAAAAGAAAAAGAAAAATATATATATATATAAATATATATTGTTTGATTGTGCATTTGGGGTGGAAAGAGCTACTACCTATAAAGTATGGAGTTACTCTCATACGTCGAATACTAGTTATGGCCTAATGAGAGAAAGAGCTATCTCATGGGATGAGTGAAAGCTACCAATCCAGTAGAAAGAGCTACCACCTGAAAAGTGTGAAAGCCACTTTAGCAGCCGCTTTGGAAAGGGCTACCTTTGAGGATGTGTGAACCTACTACCATCCTTTTGTTTTGTGATGCTTGTATATAAATAAGTCCCATGTACTTAGAACTTTGGGTAGTATACCATCGGTTGAATTGAGTAAGTTTACACACACTTGCATTGATTTTTCGTATTTAGTGTTGAAAGTTCCCTTTCTTGTAGAATGTTCTCCTTGCATACTTTGGTGAACCTAAGGCCAAGCACTTTCAATTTTTCCTTCTTCTATTCTTCAATGTTTATTTTTGATTGAGGACAAGCAAAAGCTTAAGTGTGGGGGAGTTTGATAAGTGCTTGTGTGTTAAGAATGCGAAGTGTTCTTTCCTTATGATGAGCATTACTTTTATCAGGTTTAAGCGCTAATACATGTGTATTTGTGTTCTTTTGCACATGTAGGGTTGTGAAGCTAAGTATTAAGAAAAGAAGCCAAAATTAGATCGTGAACGCACTATTTGGTGGAATCTTGGAAGGAACAAACGTGAAGACACAAGTGGGGCTCTTAGATACGTGAATGTGTGCCAACCTCCTTGTATTCAAGCAATTACAATGAGTTGCAGGGGCATGAAGGTAGTCACATTTGCGTGTCCCAACTTGTGCAATGATAGCAAGATCTTCACCAATGAACCCGTTTATTGAAGAAACAATGCGATCTACGGCATAGACTTTTGCCCATTTATGTTGTCTCGATGAAAAGTGGATTCGGGAATTTTTGGGGAAGTCATGTAGAGTTACTCGTAACAAATCATCGAAGCAATTTACTATACCGCATTCGCTTGATCGCCCTGCAAGTGTATGGGGGTCACCAAGTAATACCTTGAGCGAGGGCCCAAGGATCGTATTCCACGGGGCTAAGGAGCTCCTATTACTCCTCCATCACCTATTATCTAACCTTACAACTTAAACATGGTATACTACTCTAATACATGCAAGAATGTAAATAGAGCACAAGTATAACAATTCCAAGGCAAGTAAGGAGATCACAAAAGCAATGATAATAAAAATAGGCCTAGGGATGAGAATCCCCATGAGGAGGCATCACGATGTATGGATGCATAAGAATAAAATATCAAAGATGATTTAGACCGACGGTCCTCAACAATAGTTCAACCTCAATTTCTCGGCGGTTAAACCCTAATCCCGTACAAATGATGACAAGGATCTCTCCTTAATCATATTCCTATGATTGCATTAAGTGAATGAAGATCACGCAACAAGGATACACTTAACCTAAGTTTATCCACATGGTTCGGAGGGGCTACCTACATCCAATTTCTAGGTATGTTGGTCAAAGATTACCCCTTTTAGCTCATTAACGATCTAGTACACGCGAATAGGTCACGTCTACATGTACAACTCGAACAAGAACTAAGGATTTCTCCATAAAATAGTTCTAGGCATGAAACACAATGAACCAACCCATAAATCACACCAACGCATTCCAAATATAAGTGTAGCATCCAAAATACATGATGAACCCCCCAAGGTTCACCTACATCCGGTGCCCTTGGGGGTCTAGTGTGCCATCATACAAACATGTATCTCAAACTAGACAAAAATAAGAAGTAAATGCATAAATGACACTCCTTAGTCCGAATGATGATGAGGATGGAGAATGTCGGCCGAATGACGATTCCTCTAACCCAAGGAAGGCCGAATGCTCCTCCTCCTTTGATGATGAAGATCTCCCCTTGACGTTCAAGCTCTTGATCTCTCCAAGCCTCAAGCGAAAACACTCCCAAGAATGATGTCTTCATTCTCCTTTTTTCTCCCAAGTAATGGCTACCAAAAGTCCTCCCCACCCCCCAAAAAGTCCCTCCAATGGCCTTCAAGATAGCCTCCTATAACCCCCAACATCTCTCACAAATTGGCCTCTACATGGGTGGTATACCGGGTCAATGAGGAGCTCATTAAGGTAGTATACCGGCTCAATGAGAATCTAATTGAGGCCGTTTGGGGTAGGTAAAATACACAAAAGCTCTCAGAATAGTCTCTATACTGGCTCAATGAGCACCTCATTGAGCCAGTATGCATTCAAGCAAATCATCTTCTTCAATAGCTACAGTAATCATCCCGGGCTCCATCCCGGGCAGCATTGAGGTCGTATGCCATGATTACATTCCTGACTTGAAAACTATCCAAGTGTTACAGGGGCAGCTATAGTGAACTTCCTACAGTATTGATACTACAGTGCCATTACTACATTGCCATTGCTACATTATGTTTCTACAGTGAATGTGCTACAGTACCGTGACCTGGTTTTCTTCTCCTTTTCGCCCAAATTGTATCCTCATGTCCTCCTTGGCATTTACGTGCCCTCCAAAGCAAATAACACAAGATTAAGCACAAAACGGGCATCAATTTTTTTAAAAATACATGCTAGGAGCAACAAATACATATACTGCAATACATACATTTAGACACTTATCAAATATCCCCACACCTAAGTGTTTGCTTGTCCCTAAGCAAACAAATCATGAAGAACAAAGGAAATGATAAGTGGCTAAATGTACTACCTCCGCTTCAAATAAATACAAGACTCTACAAGCATTGAAAAATGATAAATAGATAATGAGTTACACACATTAAGCACAACAAAAAGATCCTATCTCACCTCCTATATGTCTGTGCCATGTGTGTGAACCTTGTATTTTATGTGCCCTGACCTGGTCTGGCCTACTGACTTCAATAAGTACAACTCTAGATGCTAATGACTCCACAGGAAAGAGTACTAAGTCTTAAAATGCTAAGTGCTACTTCAATGAACAAGCAAAATCCTTCTAAGTCCTGAACTCGAACTAACTCCCTTTTCTTTCTTAGAACCTATAGTAGGTAGTCAACAAGATCACTAGAGTTTTTTTCCCGAGTCCCGACTAACATAGACTCGCACCAAAAATATTTCCGGAGGGTGCACATGCTAGTTAGGCACAAGAGCCACCCAACTACTCGATTACAGTCTGCATAGACGCATTCATGCTTCATTAGCAGAGGAATAGTGACATTGACTCATTTTTCTTTTTCACATTCACCCTAGATCACGTCTTCAGACTACTCTACATGCCACAAAACTAGGACTATCTCAACAAGACTTAGAAGTTCTTAAGATTTCATTGGATGAAAGAACTAAATACTCAAAGACCAAATACTCAAAGTTGTGTGTTAAGCATACAAGAGAGTTAGAGTAGTCAAGTTGGCTATTCCGAGGGAATCAACACAAGATTCAGTATACAAAACAATACTAGAGGTGAAACAAGATTCAATAGAGCACAAGAATAAATATGTAACTCAAATCAATCATTAATCCATGCTAAAAGAATCTTACAATAATGAACAAGCCATCATGGTAACACTAGCATGCAAACAATAACCCTAATACATACAATACACCCATCCCTCACTATCTAGTGTTGTACATTGTTCCCAATGTACACTAGTCATGAAAAACATAATAATATATGCAATGAAAACAATGGAGGAGGGTGGAACGAACTTCCCCGGGTTTATTCTTGTGCACATCGGCTAGATGTGACCCGAACAAAAGGTGTTGCAAGCTTTTCATGTCGGGTCCGGCTTCCATGGAATGTGGAGAGTCTCACCAAGCTCCCTTAATGCCCTGCAACGCATAAAGGGGCATCATCATACCAAACAAAAATTAAGATGACAAAAATAAGTACTAGGGAGTAGTCAAAACACACAAATACTAGATAAAGAGTAGTAAAGTTCTACACAAGGTTGGTAGGGCATCCCCTCCCAAACTTATTCAAACCAAACAAACACACGTGCATCAAAAGTAAAGTCGAAATAAGCAAACTGCAGAAATAAAAACAAGTGTCCATGCTCAGAAATAAAATATATCATCAAATGATGCTGCTAGTGGCGGGAGCGAGAGTAGCCTCGTGAGGATGATCCACGGAGGAAAATGACAAACTCATGGAAATGCTCGTGAGTCGGCACTCGACCCTCTAAAAACCCGTAACTCTTTCCTCGCGATCTCGCATTGCTTATGACGAATAGCCCCGAATATCATCCCTAAATAGTCTTGAATCTAGAGTCAAGTCCGATGGGATGAAGTGCCACGAGGGTCCCCGAGTGGGTGCTCCATCGTATTCGGACTCGACTCACCATGGTCATGCCGACCGGATTCTCCCGTGGTCAAGTGTGAAGCAAGTCCGCATGTGCCACTCTTCTTCCGTGACAAAACCAATTGCTCGCAGGACGTGTGCTTTCAAGAGGTGCCACCTCCTCGACCATAGTTATGCGTCGAGTACGGTCTAATCGAATTCATGCCTTGAATCAATCTTGTGATGTAGGGCCCTTCAAAGATAGCTCCAAGATGAACAAATTGAGCCTGATGAATGAATGCTTCAAAGAACTGGGATGCCCAAGATGGATAGGATACTCCTCTAGGATACCTTACATGGTGAACAAATCGGATTGTGTAACTACACCCATGCTATCTTTCTGACCTCCAATAGAGCGGGTAATGAGAGCATGAATATATCTATGGAGGGGGTTCACCAAACAAGTAGCCTTCCGCTTATTGGTGGCGTCACTAGGTGCTAAAGAATTCCAATATTTGCTTGCACTCATGCCAAATGGGTAATCAATGCGTGGTTGATTAAGCAACGATGCGCTAATGAATTCATCATCATAAATTCCCATGTATTTTGCAAACTCCATGTCGTTCATTTCATGAATCTTCCCAAAGGCTTGAAATTTAATGGAACCCGGTCATCGAATGAGAATACTCCTCTCATCTTGCTTTGCCCCAAATGTGCTCTACACCTCCAATGTAAGTTGGCGAAAAGTAGGTTCATTAATGGAAAATAGTTCCGTCCAACCATTACAAGAAAATAAATCTTTCACTTGTTCATCCCACCCAAGTTCTCCAAGAACACTCCAATCAACATGCCGAAAAGTAGCAAATGGTTTAGTCTTTAAACTTTCATAACGGGTCTTATGAAGAGAACAAGAGAAGTGAGGTTCGTCGAGGGTGTGAGACTCGTTTCACAGCCATTTAGAAGCGAGTTTCTTGACATGTGGCATTCCTATATCAATAATAATCCAAATAAGAATGAAAGGAATCCAAGAGAATGCATAATGTGGCATGAAAATGGATAAAACATGAAGAAATTGAAGTGAATAGGATCCATACCGGCATATGGATCCCATATGGATACTATTCAATTTGCAAGAGTTTCCCTCATCATGAATTCGAAAAAAATTATACATAAATTCGAGATAATTCAAAGACAGGATGTTCATACCACACAATACAAGCTAAAAGCTTGAAACAATCCACACAAAAGCTAAAGAAAGAAAGAAGAAAATTAAAGAAAATTTTCATCACAACAAGCTTCTTACCAACAAAAATTTGAACACACTTGAGTGGAGCTTGAAGACAAACACTAGATCTATTTCCCAAGGAGATATGGAGATGATTTAGAACAATACTTAATGAGATCCGGCCATGGAATGATAGATCATGGAGTCTAGGCCTCGGTTGAAGAAGAAGGAGAATGAAGAGTGAGAAAAAGTTGGCAACGCTTTTCATCAGAAATATGGATCTATATGGCCTCTATTAGCAGCTCACTGAGTCCATATAAGGTAAGCCAAACTTTCGAATTCTTGATGACCTCAATGAGCAGCTCATTCAAGCCGTATAGGCTAGTGTAAAGTTTTCGGATGGTCTTGACGGCCTCAATGAGCAGCTCATTGAGGTAGTATAGAGTAGGCAAAAGTTTCGATGTTTTGACGGCCCTCAATGAGCAGCTCATTGAGGCCGTATAGCTTTAAAAACAAGTTAAAGGTTTTGAATGCTTCTCCAAACACATAGCCATGGTTACATAGTGCTCTAAGATCATCTCCAACATGAAATAATGGTTTAAACTTTCGATCTAATTCATAAAATGATAGACAAATCAAGTGTTATTCAACAATAAAATCAAGTAAACAACCACATGGACAATGATCATGATAAACAAAGTGATGAGAGCATGGACTTATTCAAATTAACAACTCTAAGAAAATATGAAAAATGACAAGAACATGAACACAAAAAACACACAAACATGAAAATAAACCCCCGAATGCTTGGGTTGCCTCCCAAGAAGCGGTTGTTTAACGTCACGAGCTTGACGTACCTTTTCACTTACCTCATGGGGGTTCGAATAATTTGAAATTTCCCCCAGTCATCTTCAAACTGTTGGTGTTTCTTCCCAGTAAATTCGATGACATCATTGATTAAACTTCACATTTTTTTCATGAGTGAAAAGGAGGTGGAGGTTGTACCTTCTTTTTCTTGAGGTGTTGGATGGGAATGAGTTATACCTTTTCTTCTTCTTTCCCGTGATCTCCTTCTAATTTTTAACATTGAATCTCTCTCTTTTCTTTGGCATTGGTACACATAAACTTCATTTCCTAGCTCTTCCAAAAATTCATCCAATGGGTTTACTGATTGCACCTCCTACACACAATCAGAAATCAAAAGCTTAGTTTCATCAACAAAGTAAAGTGTATCATCATGGTCCAATGAGTGTTTCACGGCCGCCAGTAGAGTACAAATTGCTTATTCCTCCCCAACCCTTAATGTTAATTTTCCTCCTTTAAGGTCAATTAGGGCACCAGAGGTAGTGAGGAATGGTCGACCAAGAATCAACGGTGTCTCCACATCTTCATCAATATCCATGATAACAAAATCCACAGGAAATACAAATTTGTCCACCAGGACAATCACATCCTCCATGATCCCACAAGGTTTCCTTGTTGATCGATCCCCCAATTGTAGAATCATTCTCGTGGGTGTAAGTTCATCAAGACCAAGCTTCAAATACATGGTATAGGGTATAACATTAATGCTTGCCCCCGAGTCCGCTTAGTGCATTTTCTTGAACTCCATCTTCAAGTACACATGGAATTATGAAGCTTACCGGATCTTTCCATTTTTGTGGGAGCTTCTTCTCCAAAATGGCTGAGCAATTTCCCGTGAGTGCAAATCATGCTCGATAAGTACTTGTGCGATATGAATGCAAAGCATTCTTTCCTTATGTTGAGCATTACTTTTTTTGGGTTTTTACACTAATATGTGTGTTTTTATGTTACTTTTATGTAGGTTGGATTGTGAAACAAATTATGAAGGAAAGAAGCCAATCTGGATCACAATGCACTGATTTTGGAGGAAATCTTGCTAAAGTTCAAACGCGAAGATATGAGTCGGGTGCGAGATGCTAGAGTGTGTGCCAACCTCCCCGTATTTGAGTTAGCACAACCATTTTGGAGGGCACAAGGGCGCTCACACTCAAGCATCTCGACTTATGCACATAGAACAAGATCTCCATCAACTTATCCATCATTGAAGAAGCAAAGCGATCCAAGGCATAAACGTGTGCCCGTTTATGTTATCTTGATGAAAAGTGGATTCGGGAGTATTTTTTTGGCGTAGTATCGTAGCGATGTCAATGTAGCAAACACCTGCAGCAGCTATCGCTCACACCGGCGAAAATGACGAGCTTTCAGAGAATCACGCAGCAGTGTGGAAATTACCCACGCCCGTGCGGAAATTCCACAGGAGCGTGTGGATTCTCGATTCCAACCCTATTTAAAGCCGATTCAGCCTCGATTTCAGGATTCTTTTCTCCATATTTTCCCCAACTTGAGAGAGGGTTTCGGCTAGGTTTTTGAGAGGTATTGGCTAGGGTTTTGGAGACGTTCTACAGCTCCGACATCGTTATTCCTTTGGAAGAAGGTTGGCAGGGGAGCTTCCATCGAGGCGAATCCTATACCGGACAAGGGAATCCTTGGACAACGAGTAGAGGACTTTCCACAAGACCATCGACATGACTATCGACGGGGTTTCTCTATGGATTCATTGCTTTTACATTCTATTTCTTTTGATTGTACTTAGCTCCATGGAGAGCTAAAACCCCTAGTGGGTACTGGGTATTTGTGAACCCTAGGATGTATTTGTTTCATTGAATCTCTTTATTATGCTTTCAATTAATTGATGTTTGTTGTGAGTTCCAACCTTGAATTCTTGTTGGTATGAACATTTCCCCTAGAGTGACACTAGGGTTGAGAGTTCTCTGGTAACCTTGTGAGTGAGTGACACACAACGCAGTGCTAGAAAAGCTAGGTTGGAGAGGGTTGAGAGTGTGAGTTGAGAGTGCAGGAGGCGTCCCCTTTCCCTTTGACTGATAGATTCTATCTCCGTTCCTCCAGCTTCTTTTGCGGCCATAATAGAGTGAATGAGTCTAAGGGATGACTCTCACTGGGGCTTAGTTGCGCATGCAACGGAGTGAAGCGTTGAGGTGATCTTAGTATCTAGGCTTAATCATGGTTAGGGACCTTCCACCTGGACCAAAGGGTTAGGTCTATAATTAGGGAAGAGATTTATCACTTGGAATCCCTTTAGAGCTCATTGCAACTCTATTCGAAAGTACGTAGGTTGAGAGGTTATCTAATCTCCTCCGGGACATGTATAGAGTTAGGCATAGTTGACCTTAGATTTGGGATTATGTATTTAAGGATTTCCATGACTCACCATTGCATTAATTAGGAAGCATAATAGAGGGTTCTTGCACTTGAAACAATTGTCCTAGGTGGAGCATTATCCGAGTACCCCATCTTTATTGATTACCTTACCTCCTCCTTTACTCGTCCTCTCTTACTTGTTTTTAATTTTGAGAATTGAATCATTGTCACACTTATCACTACTGATCTTTCACATAGCTAAGAAGCGGATTAAGTGTTTTTATTCCCTACTCCCTGTGGATTCGATACCCGCTCATCCGGGATTATTACTTTGACAAACCCGTGCACTTGTGGGATATACGCAAGGGGACCTTGTTAGTGCCCTCTTCTTCCAATTTCCTCTTGTTTGTTAGCAATTATTTTAAAAACTTGGCATACTTGGGCATTTGAGTTAAAGCTTCCACTATCGGGATGTTTATGTAGAGTTGCTTAAAGATGTTGATGAATTTTCTGAATTGCACATCCTTTTTATCTTGCTTCAATCTGGCCGGATAGGTGATTGGAGGTTTGTATTCAGATGGCTTTGATGAACCTTTTGGTGCAATTTCCTTGTTTTCACCTTGCTTATTTTTCTCAATAACTTTCTCAATTAAGTTGGGGTCTTCCACTTCGGCTACCCCAGTTTCCTTGACACTTGGGTCAACTGCGACCCTTGTCTCAACCTGTCTCTCGCTTATAAGGGCAATGGCCTTCAAGTGCTCTCTTGGGTTCTCCTCAATGTTGCTAGGAGGACTGCCTGAAGGTCGTTCAGAATTTGTGACAAGGTCCCCTTGCGTATATTCCGCAAGTGCACGGGTTTGTCAAAGTAATAATCCCGGGTGAGCGGGTATCAAATCCACAGGGAGTAGGGAATAAAAATACTTAATTCGATTTTTAGCTATGTAAAAGACCAATGATAATGAGTGTGACAATGATTTAATTCTCAACAGTAAAAGCAACAAGTAAGAGAGCAAAAGTAAAAAAGGGGGTAAGGCAATCGATAAAGATGGGGTAACCGGATAATGCTCCACCTAGGATAATTGTTTCAAGTGCAAGAACCCTCTATTATGCTTCCTAAATAATGCAATTGTGAGTTGTGGAAATCCTTAATTGCATAGTCCCAAATCTAAGGTCAACTATGCCTAACTCTATACATTTCCCGGAGGAGAAATCGAACAATCTCAAAAATCTGACTCATGACAGAGTTGCAATGAGCTCTAGGGATTCCAAGTGATAAATCTCTTCCTTATAATAGACCTAACCCTTTTGGTCCCCGGTGGAAGGTCACTAACCATAATTGAGCCCTAGATACTAAGATCACCTCAACGCTTCACTCCGTTGCACGCCGAACTAAGCCCCGCCAAAGGGGACGCCTCCCATGACCATTCACTCTATTACGGCCGCAAAGAACCGGAGGAACGGAGGTAGAATCTATCACGTCAAAGGGGAAAGGGGGACGCTCCCTGCACTCCTCGACTCACACTCTCAACCCTCTCAACCTAGCTTTTTCTAACGCTCGTTGAGTGTCACTCACTCACAAAGTTACCAACAAGAATTCTCAACCCTAGTGTCACTCTAGGGCAAATGTTCATACCAACAAGCATTCAAGGTTGGAACTCACAATAAACATCAATTAATTGAAAGCATAATAAAGAGATTCAATGAAACAAATACAGCCTAGGGTTCACAATAACCGAGTACCCACTAGGGGTTTAGCTCTCCATGGAGTTAAGTACAATCAAAGAAATAGAATGTAAAAGCAATGAATCCATAAAGAAATCCCCTCGATAATCGTGTCGATGGTCTTGTGGAAAGTCCTCTACTCGTCACAAGGGATCCCCTTTTTCCGGCCTAGGATACACCTCGCCGGATCGGTGCCGACGAAACCTCTCCCAATAACCTTCTTCCAAACGATGTGCGATGTCGGAGCCATAGAACCTCTCGAAACACCTAGCCAATACCCGTTAAAACCCTAGCTGAAGCCCTCTCGTGAGTTAGGGAAAAGATGGAGAAAAGAATACCAAAATCGGGGCTGAATCGGATTTAAATAAGGCTGGAATCGGGCGACTCCACGGGCGTGGATGCTCCACGCCTCGCGCGGAATTTCCACACGGGCGTCGATAATTTCCACACGCCTTATAAATGCGAAGCATTATTTCCTTATCTTGAGCATTACTTTCCTCGGGTTTTTACACTAATATGTGTGTTTTTATGTTATTTTTATGCAGGTAGGGTTGTGAGTCCGAGTATGAAGGAAATAGGCCAATGTGGATCATAATGCACCAATATTGGAGGAAATCTTGCTAAGGTTCAAACGCCAAGACATAGGTCGGTGTGAGATGTTAGAGTGTGTGCCAACCTCCTCGTATTCGAGTGGGCACATCCATTTGGAGGGGCACAAAGGCGAATCCTATACCGGACAAGGGAATCCTTGGACAACGAGTAGACGACTTTCCACAAGACCATCGACATGACTATCGACGGGGTTTCTCTATGGATTCATTGCTTTTACATTCGATTTCTTTGATTGTACTTAGCTCCATGGAGAGCTAAACCCCTAGTGGGTACTTGGGTGATTGTGAACCCTAGGATGTATTCGTTTCATTGAACTTCTTTATTATGCTTCCAATAAATTGATGTTTATTGTGAGTTCCAACCTTGAATGCTTGATTGTATGAACATTTCCCCTAGAGTGACACTAGGGTTGAGAGTTCTTGTTGGTAACCTTGTGAGTGAGTGACACACCACGAGCGTTAGGACAAAAAGCTATGTTGGAGAGGATTGAGAGGGTGAGTCGAGAGGCAGGGTGAGCCGCCCCTTCCTCCCTCCGACGTGATAGATTCTTCCCTCCGCTCCACGAGTTCTTTGTGGCCATAATAGAGTGAATGGTCTAAGGGATGAAGCTCCTACTGAGGGCCTAGTCAGCGCTCAATGGAGTGAAGCGTTGAGGTGATCTTAGTATCTAGGGCTTATTTATGGCTAGGGACCTTCACGCTGGACCAAAGGGTTAGGGTCTAAATCTAGGAAGAGATTTATCACTTGGAATCCCTCGGAGCTCATTGCAACTCTATGCGAAAAGTGAGGTGTTGAGATTGTTCGATTTCTCCTCCGGGACATGTATAGAGTTAGGCATAGTTGACCTTAGATTTGGGACTATGTATGTAAGGATTTTCATGACTCACCATTGCATCGATTAGGAAGCATAATGAGGGTTCTTGCACTTGAAAACGATTATCCTAGGTGAAGCATTATCCCGAGTAACCCATCTTTATCGATTGCCTTGCCTCCACCTTACTTTTTGCTCTCTTACTTGTTGCTTTTTAATTCCCCGAGAATTGAATCATTATCACACTTATCATTGTTGATACTCACATAGCTAAGAATCGAATTAAGTGTCTTTACTCCCTACCACTCGGATTCGACCCCGCTCACCCGGGATTATTACTTCGACAAACCCGTGCACTTGCGGGATATAAGCAAGGGGATCTTGTCAACGCCCGTGTGGATTCTCTTTTTCTCTGCCGGCTGTGAACAGTGCTTCTACAGTACATACTACAATATTGCTATAGTGCTCTGCTACAGTATTCGACCTGAATAGTTCAAAATTCCATACTTTCATCGGGGTAACGCAAACGGACGAACGTTCACGTCATGCATCACTTGCTTCTTCAATGGTGTACACGTTGGTGGAACTCTTGTTCTATGTGCATAAGTCAGAATGCTCGAATGTGACTGCCTCTTTGCCCCTCCAAATAGATGTGCCAACTCGAATACGAGGAGGTTGGCACACATTCTAGCATCTCACATCGACCTATATCTTCGCGTTTGAACCTTAGCAAGATTTCCTCCAAAATTGGTTCATTGTGATCCAGATTGGCCTATTTCTTTCACAATCAGCCTCACAACCCTACATGCATAAGAGTAACATAAAAACACACATATTAGTGTAAAAACCAGAGAAAAGTAATGCTCAACATAAGGAATGAACGCTTCGCATTCGTATCGTACAAGCACTTATCAAACTCCCCCACACTTAAGTTTTTGCTTGTCCTCAAGCAAAAATTAAAAACGTTATGTGCATCAATGAAGAAGATATTGGAAGTGTTTGGCCTTAGGTTCACCAAAGTATACAAAGAGAGCATTCGACAAGTAAGGGAAATTCCAACACTAAATACGAAAAATCAATGCTCTAGCTAAAAACTTGAATAAAAAAGGAAACAAAACCCGAAATCGTGTACGTGTGTGAACTCACTCAAAAACAACCCACGGTATACTCCTCAAAGTTGTAAGTACAAGGGACTTATTTATCTACAAAAGTGACAACAATTTCAAAGATGGTAGTAGCTTCACACATCCTCTAAGGTAGCCCTTTCCAAAGTGGCCGCTAAGGTGGCTTTCACACTTTCGAGGTGGTAGCTCTTTATACCGGAGTGGTAGCTTTCACTCATCCTATGAGGTAGCTCTTTCTCTTATTAGGGCATAGCTAGTATCTGACTTATGAGAGTAGCTTCATACTACATAGGTGGTAGCTCTTTCCACCCAACAAGCAATAATAAAACTATTTTGTTCTTTCTTTTCATTTTCCATTTTTTTTTAAGAATTTAGCACAAGAAAATAAACCTAACTAGTCCCTTTAACATCGAACATGAGTTTCCAATAGAGTTCAAAGAGTGAGTAGTGCACTAAGTATTAATTGGGCAAAAATTTCCTAGAAATTCAAGCAAGAACTAGAGCATGAAAACATTCAATGTTAGAAATTCTCCTAAACTCAAGAATACAATCATTGCAACTAAGGTGAACCGCCATTGTCTATGTGAGCATATATCAATCAAGAACAATAGAAAAGATGTGTGCACTATGAAACTCCCCCCCACACTTAAGTTGTACATTGTCCCCAACGTACACATTCAAGCTCACTCAAAATATAAATCATTCAAAAGCAAATGTGGGAGAAGCAATCAAAACAATACTCCCCTGACTCCTAGTGTGACGTTTGATGAAGCTAGTTCATTGGGAGGAGGGTTCCAACGGGTTTTGAAGCATACACGGCCAAGTACCTCAGTACCTTGGCCGTGCCCATGACTAAGTCTCAATTCCCAAGAAGACAAGACCATCTGCACGCATACATTAGGGGGTTCAGTGAAGCTCAATAAAGACAAAATAAATCGAGTGTATATAAAGGATAAAGCAATGAATACAACTCGATGATGCAAAATGAAAATAAACTCAGAAGGGAAATCCTTTCTGAGTGAAAAAAAAGTCTAAAAACAGGAAAAATAAAATAAAATGCAAGAAAGTAAAGGAAAAATCAAGTGTCAGTGTCAGTGTCACTCTCAGGCTCCTGTGCTACTGCTGCTGGTGAAGCACATAATGGGTCTACTGGTGCCGGGGTAGAGGATGGAGGTGCTAGAGGAACTGAGGGCGTCGGAGGAGTCATCGGCCGCAATACAAATGATGAGGCGACGTCTCGCTCTAAAATCTGCTGTAACATGTCGAAATGCGCCATGAACTCTGTGTACTGAGTGGCCTGCGTAGCCCTAATTTCGGCAACCTCAGCTCGGACCACTCCTATAGCATTCTCGAGCCTCTCAAAGCGATCATTGGCTCGAGATGGTGAAAACATACGCACCGGGAATGGCTCCTCCGCCCTTTGGAGGTGCCTCGGTCTCCATCGTTCTTTGGCCGAGGCTCGAGGCGGTGCGAGATGCTTCGGCTTCATCACCCTCATCCTCGGCTATCACTGGAGCTGGTAGTACTAAAGCAAAAATCCCTGTCCAAACCCTGCGGACCATGCCCATCATCTGCATCATCTCTAGACTCAGGGGAGCAGGTACACTCTTCTTCTCGGCCCCGCGAATCGAATCCAAGAGACCCATGCCTAACACTAATCTCATAATGTAGGGGCCTGAGAAGATCGCTCCCAGTCTAGCATAGTGTCCCTGATGTCTGATGTACTCTGCCAGGATGTGCCCTAAATGAATCGGTACACGCTGTACCATCGAGTACAAGTACAGTAGCTCCTGACGGCTCAGGACACCAGTGCTATCACCACGGCCATTCACCAACCTACTCATAATGGCATGCAAGTATCAGTATGCGGTCGAGAAGGCACGTGGCCTTGGACACCCACAGCTCGTGCTTGACCTTGACCACATGCGATCTGTAAGCTCTCTGCGGGGTCAAGGTTCTAGGGGTAATCGATCGATATGCGTACTGCTCTCGTATCCGTGAATGCCTCCTCGTACAAGCCAAGTAGTATCGAAAATCGCGTGATGCTCAAGCTATGGTGGTGTCCAAATACTCTGAACTGAATGGTGTCTACACTGTTGAAGCTCGCATACGATCTATCGAACTCGAATGATGAAAGTACCTCTAGTGCAAACTCTCGGATGGCTGTCTCTCTAATCATCAGCAACTGCCGCCAACCACCTTCTGAAATGAGATCCTCGATCTCATCAGCAAACTCTTCTCCCTGCTGCAGATCTCACAATATAGTCATGTCTAAAAATCGAGTCTGCCCAAAACGGAGCCTCGACAGCCGCTCATAGCGAACCTGATGCTCCGGAATTGCAAACCGCATGCCCTTGGGCTCAGGAGGTGACTCACGTGGTCTCTTATCAGCTTCCTTCTTTGATCTAGGTGCCATAATCTGCAAGATTTAAACGAAATGGATTAAACAAGTTGATAAACCAATGCTGCAGAAATCCACACGGTCGTGTGTAAATTCCGCACGCCCGTGTGTATCCACGGGGTGTGAGAACCACACGGCCACACTTCAAAAATCCAGCAATACAACTCAACAATGCTTCTAACTTGGTTCTAGACATAAATCATCGTTCTAATTGAAGAAACGAACCATTTACAACCATATTAATCGATGGAAACATTGAATTGGCGAAAATCATGAGAAATGTGGCTTACCGACGAGATGAGAAGAAAAAGTGAAGAATCGGCCGGAAAACCTCGCTAAAATTCTCCCAAATTGGAGCTATGTAACCGGAGAGTGATGTGAAAGTGTTTTCAGACGAATAGAAGTTGTGAAGGGGGAGAGAAACTGTTCTTCTTTTAAAGAGAACTCTCGACCCTTGGCGTTCTGTGTAATCACACGGGCGTGCGTTAATTATCCACGCCCATGCATCCTCACTCCAAAAATACTACAGGGGTGTGCGCATGTCCCTGTCTCCTTTGACTCTGACTGCTCTCATACAGGCGTGTGGAAAATATCCACGCCCGTGCTCCCGAATCACAGGGGTAGCCGCACGCCCCTGTGGTTTCTCTAGATATCCTAGAAAAATACTAAGTGTTACACACGCCCGTGCGGAAATTCCCCACGGGCTTGGACATTCACATGTCCAATTCACAGGGGCAGCTGCACGCTCCAGTGTCTTCTCGGGATGGAGAGAACTCCTCTGCAGAGATTCGCATGGGCTTGTCAAAATTACCCACGCCCGTGCATGGTTCACAAGGTTACCCACAAGGGCGAGTCCACGCCCTTGTGTGCCCTCGGGAAAAATCTGCCCAACTCTGCAGGAATTCACACGCCCGTGCGGAAATTACCCATGGGCGTGCAACATTCGCATAGTCAATCACAGGGGCAGCCGCATGCCCCTGTGCCTTCTCTGGATGGGCTCGCAGTATACACCGATGGGCGTGTGGAAATCCCACACGCCCGTGTGTTTTCTCTGGATGACTTAGAAAAATCTGCAGGCTCTACAGAATATTTCTGAACATGTTTGCACACTCAGAGCCTGCCCTATTATGCAAATTTTACCAGTGAAAAACATGAAATAGAACCCAAACGACCAAGCTTTCGCCAATTCCTCAAAAAGAACACGATGACTTTAAAACCCACAATAAAATTGCAGCATAAGCATCTAAAAATCCAGACATCAACACTTAATGATTTATTCATGCAAACGAGCTAAACTAAAAGATAAGAAAACAGTAAACACTTGGGTTACCTCCCAAGAAGCGCTTGTTTAACGTCACTAAGCTTGACGTACCTTGTCTTATCTCACGGGGGTTCATGAATGAAAGACGCCCTCTTACCCATGACTTGGAAGAATGATGTGCAAAGTCTCTTGATGGTAGAGGGTGTATTATCGGGCTTCGGACCACCTAGCAATTGTTCATCCAACTTCATGGTTCATGTGCGTCTCCAACAGTCTTGGAGTATTTTCGGTGGTGTCTCCTAGCTCTCTTCATTTTCTGGAGCACCTTCTTCAATATCCCCGGAGTAGATGTTACGTCATCAGTCAATCCAAGCATCATTACTTTTTCATTACTCTCCTCCGGGTCGAACAAACCTTCATATGGATCCGGGTTGAACATTTCCGGCATGTATTCATCAACAAGCTCATCAGTAGTGTCTAGGAAATACAAAGTGTCATCAAAATCGAGAGAATGCCGCATGGCTTCATCAAGGCGGTAAGTGAGTTTGTCATCTCCAACTCTCAATGTGAGCTCTCCGCTGTCCATGTCAATCAATGATTTGGAAGTCCGCAAGAACGGTCTCCCAAGTATCAAGGGTACATCCGCATCCTCATCGACATCTAGCACTACGAAGTCAACCGGAAAAATGTACTTGTCCACCTTGACAAGCACGTCTTCAATGATGCCTCTCGGATGTCGCAACGTTCGGTCCGCCAATTGTAAAGTCATCCGAGTAGGCCTAGGCTCTCCCAAGCCTAGCTTTTGGAAAAAAGTATATGGCATGACATTGATACTTGCCCCTGAATCCACCAATGTTATTTCCTCACCTAAGTTGCCGATGTTACATGGAATGATGAAGCTTCCCGGGTCTTTCTTCTTGTTCGGCATGTTCTTTTGCAGCACCGTCGAGCATGAAGCATCTAGCACCACTGAAGCACTCTCATCCAACTTCCTCTTGTTAGTTAACAAGTCTTTCAGGAACTTTGCATACTTAGGCATTTGAGCTAATGCCTCTACAAAAGGAATGTTGATGTGGAGTTGCTTGAATAAACTCAGGAACTTCTTATACTGTTCATCCCCTTAATCATTTTTCAATCTAGAGGGATAAGGGATTCTTGGCTTGAAAGGTGGGGATGCCACCTCTTTCTCTTTCTTTGCTCCCTCCTCAACCTCTACAACCTCGGGTGTGTGTTCTTTCGGCTTCTCACTCGGAAGCCTCCCTTCAACCTCACGACCACTTCTCAAAGTGATCGCCTTCACATTTTCTCTAGGGTTGGTTTCTGTATTGCTTGGTAAACTTCCATGTGGCCTTTCGAAAAGAGACTTCGCAATTTACCCCACCTGATTTTCAAGGTTGTGCAAAGAAGCGGTGTGGTTGCGAAGTGTAGCTTCGACTGATTCAAACCGTGTATTTGCAGATTGAACAAATCTAGCCAAGTGCTTCTCTAAATACGTCATTCGGGTTTCCAAGCCTGAAATTCTGTTTTCCACTTGAGGTGCTTGTTGTTGTCGTTGGAAACCCGGTGGCCCCATGGCCTTCTGTGGTCCTTGGTTACTCCATGAAAAGTTGGGATGATTCTTCCAACCTGAATTGTAAGTATTGCTATATGGGTTTCCTTAAGGTCTCATGCCATTACCTACAAAGTCAACGTTTTCCACTAAAGAAACATTACCAAAAGAGATCAGGCAATCGGAGGGAGAATGTCCTCCACCACAACCGGTGCAATTGGTCACGGCCGCAACTCTATTTGAAGCTATGAGATCTAGCTTCTTACTCAGACTCTCTACTTGTGCCGCCAATGAGGTCACCACATCGATTTCATGGATACCAGCCACCTTTTTCTTCTCCCTAGCATTCCATTGGTAACTATTTAACCCCATTTCCTCAATTAATTGACGAGCCTTATTGGGGGTTTAGCTACCTAAGGTACCTCCTGCTGCCGCATCTAAGAGTTGCCTTGTACTCGGGTTCAAACCATTGTAGAAGGTTTAAACAATCATCCACTCCGAGAATCCGTGTTGCGGACACTTTCTCAGGAGCTCCTTGAACCTTTCCCATGTCTCGAATAGAGACTCCAATTCCAAGCGAACAAAGGGACGAGATCGCATTCCTAAGCTTTCTTTGATTTTTCCGGGAGGGAAATAACAGGGCTAGAAAAAGCTTCTACCATCTCCTCCCATGTAGTGATTGATGCTCTAGGTAATGAGTGTAGCCACTGCTTCACTTTACCCTTCAAGGAAAATGGGAAGGCTCTCAATTTTATGGCATCATCCATAACCCCATTTATCTTCAGCATGTCGCACACCTCGAGAAAGCTCTCTATGACTATTTAGATCCTCATCGGCCAAACCGTTGAATTGTGCGGACTGCTACAACATATGGATGAATGCCGTCTTTAGCTCGAAGTTCTGAGCTGTAATCGGAGGATGCACAATACTCGATTGCGTCCCCAACACTGAAGGTATGGCATAGTCGGATAGTGTTCGCTGTTGCTCATTCTGTCCTGCCATGTTTTCAGATTCCCATCTCCTTCCAAATCAGACTGAATTATCTTTAGTTCTTCCACGAGGTTCTTTCCCTTTTTCTTCTAAGTGTATGTTCAAGCTCGGGTGTCGCTTCAATCAATATTGATGGATTCCCTCGGGTCATAACACGGAGCTCGCAACAAAAAAAGAAAAGAAAAAAGCGAGAATGATGATAGAATGAGAAGATATGAAACAGAATATATGGTGAAATAACTAAGAAAACAAAGTGCAAAGTATCTCTAAACGCCTACTCCCCGGCAATGGCGCAAAAAACTTGACAAGGTCCCCTTGCGTATATCCCGCAAGTGCACGGGTTTGTCGAAGTAATAATCCCGGGTGAGCGTGTATCGAATCCACAGGGAGTAGGAAATAAAAATACTTAATTCGATTCTTAGCTATGTAAAAAATCAATGATAATGAGTGTGACAATGATTCAATTCTCAACAGTAAAAGCAACAAGTAAGAGAGCAAAAGTAAAGAAGGGGGTAAGGCAATCGGTAAAGATGGGGTACCCGGATAATGCTCCACCTAGGATAATTGTTTCAAGTGAAAGAACCCTCTATTATGTTTCCTAATCAATGCAATGGTGAGTCGTGGAAATCCTTAATTGCATAGTCCCAAATCTAAGGTCAACTATGCCTAACTCTATACATGTCCCGGAGGAGAAATCGAACAATCTCAACACCTCACACTCGCGATAGAGTTGCAATGAGCTCTCAGGGATTCCAAGTGATAAATCTCTTCCTTATAATAGACCCTAACCCTTTGGTCCGGTGGAAGGTCCCCTAACCACAATTGAGCCCTAGATACTCAGATCACCTCAACGCTTCACTCCGTTGCACGCGCAACTAAGCCCCGAGTGGAAGTTCATCACTTAGACCATTTCACTCTATTATGGCCGCAAAGAACTCGAGGAGCGGAGGTAGAATCTATCATGCCTGGAGGGGAAAGGGACGCTCCTGTACCTCTCGACTCACCCTCTCAACCCTCTCCCAACCTAGCTTTTGTCTAACGCTCGTGGTGTGTCACTCACTCACAAAGGTTACCAACAAGAACTCTCAACCCTAGTGTCACTCTAGGAGAAATGTTCATACAATCAAGCATTCAAGGTTGGAACTCACAATAAACATCAATTTATTGAAAGCATAATAAAAGAGGTTCAAAAAAACAAATACATCCTAGGGTTCACAATACCCAGTACCCACTAGGGGTTTAGCTCTCCATGGAGCTAAGTAGAATCAAAGAAATATAATGTAAAAGCAATGAATCCATAAAAGAAACCCCTCGATAGTCGCGTGTCGATGGTCTTGTGGAAAGTCCTCTACTGTCGTCGCAGGGATCCCTTTGTCCGGCCTAGGATACACCTCACGGGATCGGTGCCCGACGAAAGCTCTCCAATAACCTTCTTCCAAATGAGTGCTGATGTCGAAAGCCGTAGAACCTCTCCAAAAACCTAGCCAATACCCCTCAAAACCCTAGCCGAAGCCCTCTCATAAGTTGGGGAAAAGATGGAGAAAAGAATACCAAAATCGGGGCTGAATCGGCTTTTAAATAGGGGTCTGGAATCGGCGGCGCAGGCTGGATGCTCACTGCGCCCGTGTGATAATTTCCACACGGGCGTGGATGATTTCACATGCTCGTGGATTCTCTGCTCTGGTTTCTCCGTCGGCTGTGAGCGGTCTTTGCTACGATGTACTACTGATGTTGCTCACGGTGTTCACTACGATGATTTGACTCAATAGCTTCCCAATTCCATACTTTTCATCGGGGTAACATAAGCGGGCACACGTTCATTTCGTGGATCACTTGCTTCTTCAATGGTGTACATTGGTGGAACTCTTGTTCTATGTGCATAAGTCGGAATGCTCGAGTCGTGAGCGCCTGCATGCCCTCTCAAATGGATGTGCCAACCTCGAATACGAGGAGATTGGCACATATTCTCAGCATCCCACATCGACTCATATATCTTTTGACAAGGTCCCTCGCGTATATCCCGTAAGTGCACCGGGTTTGTCAAGTAATAATCCCGTGTGAGCGGGGCTCTAATCCAGCGTGTGAGTAGGGAGTAAAGACACTTAATTCGATTCTTAGCTATGTGGAGTATCAACAATGATAAGTGGATAATGATTACATTCTCAACACCAAAGCACAAGTAAGAGAGCAAAAAGTAGAGGAGTGAGGCAATCGATAAAGATGGGGTACTCGGATAACGCTTTCACCCAGGATAATCGCTTCAAGCATAAGAACTCTCTATTATGCTTCCTAATCAATGCAATGGTGAGTCAGTGAAAATCCTTACATACATAGTCCCAAATCTCAAGGACAACTATGCCTAACTCTATTCATGTCCCGGAGGAGAGATTAAATAACCTCTCAACCTCGCGACTCGAATAAAGTTGCAATGAGTCTCTAGGATTCCAAGTGATAAATCGCTTTCCTAATTATAGACCTAACCTTTTGGTCCAGAGCGAAGGTCCCTAGCCACAATTAAGCCCTAGATACTAAGATCCCCTCAACGCTTCACTCCATTACACGCAACTAGGCCCCAGCTGAAATTCATCCCTTAGACCATTCACTCTATTATGGCCGCAAAGAACTCAAGGAACGGAGGTAGAATCTATCACGCCGGAGGAAGGGACGCCCTGCACCTCTCGACTCACACTCCTCAAACCCTCTCCAACCTAAGCTTTTGTCTAACGCCGTGGTGTGTCACTCACTCACAAGGTTACCAACAAGAACTCCTCAACCCTAGTGTCACTCTAGGGAAATGTTCATACAATCAAGCATTCAAGGTTTGGAACTCACAATAAACATCAATTTATTGAAAGCATAATAAAAGAAGTTTAATGAAACGAATACATCTTGGGGTTCATAATCACCCAAGTACCCACTAGGGGTTTAGCTCTCCATGGAGCTAAGTACAATCAAAAGAAATCGAATATAAAAGCAATGAATCCATAAAGAAACCCCTCGATTGTCGTGGCTCGATGGTCTTGTGGAGAGTCCTCTACTCGTCGATAGGGGATCCTTGACCGGCTTAGGATATACCTCGCCGGATCGATGCCGACGAAAAGCTCTCCCAATAACTTTCTTCCAAACGATGCGCGATGTCGGAGTCGTGAGAACCTCTCCAAAACCCCTAGCCAATACCCTCAAAACCCTAGTCGAAGCCCTCTTTCAAGTTGGGGAAAAAGATGGAGAAAAGAATACCAAAATCGGGGCTGAATCGACTAAATAGGGGTCGAATCGGGCAACTCCACGGGCGTGGACGCTGCACGCCACGTCGCGGAATTTCCACACGCGAGGGATAATTTCCACGCGCGTGTGGATTCTCTGCTTCTCCGATTTCTTGGCCGGTCGTGAATAGTCTGCTACGATACATGCTACTGATATTCGCCGCGATTGCTGCCCATGATTCGACCTGAATAGCTTCCCAATTTCATACTTTCATCGGGGTAATGCAAAGGGGCACACGTTCACGTCGTGGATCACTTGCTTCTTCAATGGTGTACACGTTGGTGGAACTCTTATTCTATGTGCATAAGTCGGAGTGCTCGGGAGTGTGACCTGCCTCAGGCTCCCCTCCAAATGGATGTGCTCACTCGAATGCGAGGGAGGTTGGCACACACTCTAGCATCTCACACCTGTCCCTATGTCTTCGCGTTTGAACCTTAGCAAGATCTCCTGCAAAATAGGTGCATTATGATCCACATTGGCCTATTTCCTTCATACTCGGCCTCACAACCCTACCTGCATAAAAGTAACATAAAAACACACATATTAATGTAAAACCTGAGAAAAGTAATGCTCAACATATGGAATGAACGCTTCGCATTCATATCGCACAAGCACTTATCAAACTCCCCCACACTTAAGCTTTTGCTTGTCCTCAAGCAAACATTAAAACATTATGTGCAACAATGAAGAAAATGTTGAAAGTTCTTAGCCTTAGGTTCACCGAGGTATACAAAGAAAGTATTCTACAAGTAAGGAAAATTTCAACACTAAATATGAAAAATCATTGCTCTAGCTACAAACTTGAATAAAAAAGGACAACAAACCCGAATTTCGTGTAAGTGTGTGAACTCACTCAAAACAACCCAAGTTATACTACTCAAAGTTCTAAGTACAAAGGGACTTATTTATCTACAAAAGTGATAAAAATTTTAAAAGATGGTAGTAGCTTCACACATCCTCTAAGGTAGCCCTTTCCAAAGCGGCCGCTAAGGTGGTTTTCACACTTCGAGGTGGTAGCTCTTTCTAACCGAGTGGTAGCTTTCACTCATCCTATGAGATAGCTCTTTCTCTCATTAGGGCATAACTAGTATCCGACTTGTGAGAGTAGCTTCATACTTCATAGGTGGTAGCTCTTTCCACCCAACAAACACAAATAAACAATAAAAACTATTTTTGTTCCTTCTTTTTCATTTTCCAATCAAAATTTAGCAAAAAGAAGTAAATCTAACTAGTCCCTTTAACAACAAACATGAGTTTCCAATAGAGTTCAAAGAGTGAGTAGTGCACTAAGTGTAAATCAGGCAAAAATTCCTATAAATTCAAGCAAGAACTAGATCATGAAAAACATTCAATGTTAACAATTCTCCTAGACTTAAGAATATAATCATTTGCAACTAAGGTCATTGGCTATGTGAGCATATATCAATCAAGAACAATAGAAAAGATGTGCGCATTATGAAACTCCCCTCACACTTAAGATGTACATTGTCCTCAATGTACTCATGCAAGCCTCACTCAAAATATATCATTCAAAAATAGATGTGGGAGAAGCAATCAAAAACAATACTCCCCCGACTCCCTAGTGTTGCGTTTGATGAAGCTAATTCGTGAGGGAGTAGTGTTCCAACGGGTTGTAGAAGCTCACACGGGTCAAGTGCCGAAGCACCTTGGCAGTGCCCATGACTAAGTCTCACCCCAAGATGACAAGACCATCATCTTGCACGCATACGAAGGGGTTCAGTGAAGCTCAAGAAAAACAAAAATAACTCGAGTGTATAAAAGATGAAGCAATGAATACAACTTGATAAATGCAACATAACATAAACTCAGAAGGAAAAAAATCCATTCGAGTGAACAAGTCTAAAACAAGAAAAATAAAAATAAAAGTAAAAATGCATGAAAGTAAAAAGTCAAGTGTCGGAGTCGCTCTCAGGACTCAGTTGCTGTCAACATAAGTGGAAGCATATAGTGGGTCCTCCGGTGCTAGGGTCGAGGATGGAGGTGCTGTAGGAACTAACGGGGCCTGAAGAGTCCTCAGTGCGCAGGGACGAATGATGAGGTAATGTCTCGCTCTAGGATCTCGCTGTAATATGTCAAAAGCGTGCCATGAACTACGTATCTTGAGTAGCTGCGTAGCCCCTAATCTCGGCAACCTCGGCTCGGACCACTCCTATAGCATTCTCGAGCCTCTCAAAGCGATCATTGGCTCGAGATGGTGACAACATACGCTACCGGGGTGGTTCCTCGGCACTGGAGGTGCCTCGGTCTCCACCGATCTTTGGTCGAGGCTCGGGGGCGGTCGAGATGCTCCGGCTCATCCTCGGCTATCTTTGGAAATTTTGGTAGGACAAAGCAAAAACCCCTCATCGCACCTGCGGACCATGCCCATCAACCGCATCGCCTCTAGACCGAGGCGGGTACACTCATCTTCTCGGCCCCTTGAATCGAATCCAAGAGACTCATGCCCTAGCACTAATCTCGTAATGTAAGGGCAGAAGATCGCCTCCCGGTCCCAGCATCATCACACCCTGATGTCCGATGTAATCAGCCGGGAAGTGCCCTAAGTGGATCGAGTACGCGCTCTACCATCGAGTACAGGTCATGAGCTGACTCGGCTCAAGACACCGATCGATCACCATGGCCATTCACCGACCTACTCATGATGGCGTGCAAATATCTGTATGCAGGTCGGGAAAGGCACGTGGCCTTGGACACCCCCGGCTCGTACTGACCTTGACCACATAGCACTCTGTAAGCTCTCTGCGGAGTCAAGGTTCCAGGATAATCAGTAGGCAACTGTGCATACTCATCTGTAGCTGTGAATGCCTCCTTGTATAGGCCAAGTAGTACGGAAAACTGTGTAATGCTCAAGCTATGGTGGCATCCAAATACTCTGAACTGAATGGTGCCCAAACTATCGAAGCTCGCATACGCTCTATCAAACTCGAACGAGGAGAGCACCTCCAGTGTAAACTCTCGGATGGCTGGCTCTCTAATAGTCAGCAACTACCGCCAACCGCCTTGTGAAACTAGATCCTCGATCTCATCGGCGAACTAATCACCCCTCGTCGAGCTCCCGCACTCATAACGGACCTGATGTTCGGGAATCGCAAATCGCATGCCCTCGGGCTCAGAGGATAACTCACGTGGCCTCTTATCGACTTGCTTCTTTTGACCTAGGTGCCATGATCTCAGAAATTTCCACACGCCCTGCAGTGGATCCACGAGGCGTGAGAAAGCGCATCGCGCCACGCATCAACAATCCAAAAATACAACTTAATAATACTTCTAACTTCGTTCTAAACATAAATTATCGTTCTAATTGAAGAAACGAAGTATTATTAACCAGATTAATCGATAGAAAATACGAATTGACGAAGAAGATGATGAAAAAGGATTTACCGACGAGGAGGAGTTAGAAAATGAAGAGCCGGCCGGAAAACTTCGCTAAAATCCCACCAAACTAGCGCTATGGACTCTGAGAGTACTGTGAGAGTGTTTTCAATTGAAGATGAGTCGTGAAGAGGGAGAGGAACCATCCTCTTTTAAACAGAACTCGCGACTTTTGGCGTTCTATGAATCCACACGGGCGTGTGGAAATTCCCCACGCCCGTGTGCCTCACTTCAAAAGCTCCATAGGGGCGTACGCACGCCCCTGTGAGCTCTCGGGAAAAACTCTCACTGACTTAGAACGAACTCACGCAGGCGTGCGGAAATTATCCACGCCTGCGCGCGGACTCCAGGCGGGGCATGCGCCGCACTGCGGCTTCCACGGACATCCGAGAAAAATATCAAGTCTTACGCACGCCCGTGCGGAAATTCCACATGGGCGTGAACATTCACATGCCCAACTCACGAGGCGACCGCGCTGTGTTTTTCTCGAGATGGAGGGCAGCAACCGCAAGAAGTATCGCTTGCAGGGCGTCGCGAAACTTACTCCCACGCCGTGTGTGGTTCACAAGGTCACCCACAGGGTGAGTCCACTCCTCGTGTCTTCTGGGAAAATCGCCCAACTCTGCGAGGAATTCACACGCTGTGCGGAAATTACCCACGGCGTGCGCCCGATGCATGAGTCGTCCACGAGGCGACAGACGCCCGATGTGCCCTCTCTGGATGAGCTCACAGTACACATCGACGGCCGTGCAGAAATTCCACACGCCCGTGTGTTTTCTCTAGATGACTTAGAAAAAACTTGCAGGCTCTGCAGAAATATTCTGAACATGTTTACACACTCAAAGCTTGGCCTAGTATGCAAAATCTACCAGATAAAAACATGAAATAGAACTCAAACGACCAACCTTCGCCAATTCTTCATAAAACACACGATGAATTTGAAAACCCCACAATAAAAATTGCAACACAAGCATTTAAAAATTGAAACACCAAGAATTAACAGTTTATTCATGAAAACAAACTAAACTAAAAGGTAAGAAAACAGTAAACACTTGGGTTGCCTCCCAAGAAGCGCTTGTTTAATGTCACTAAGCTTGACGTATCTTTCTTACCTCACGGGGGTTCATAAATGAAGGTTGCCCTCTTACCCATGGCTTGAAAGCATGATGAGCAAAGTCTTTTGAGGGTAGAGGGTGTACTCTCGGGCTTCGGACCACCTAGCAATGGTTCGTCCAACTTCCTTCAGCTCATATACGTCTCCAACAATCTTGGGCGTTTTTGGTGGCGTCTCCGAGCCCTCTTCATTTTTCAGAGCACCTTCTTCAAGATCCCCGGGGTAGATGTTTCTTCTCCCGTCGAACCAAGCATCATTACTTCTTCATTGCTCTCCTCTTGGTCGAACAAACCTTCATATGGATCCGGGTTGAACATTTCACGCGATATATTCATCAACAATTTCATCGATGAGTGTCTAGAAAGTATAGAGTATCATCAAAAATCGAGAGAATGCCGCATGGCTTCAACGAATCCGGTAAGTGAGTTGTCATCTCCAACTCTCAATGTGAGCTCTCCGCCGTCCCATGTCAATCAATGCTTTGGAAGTCTGCAGAAGGGTCTTCCAACTATCAAAGGGTATATCCGCATCCTCATCGACATCTAGCTACTCACGAAGTCAACGGAAAAATGTACTTGTCCATCTTGACAAGCACGTCTTCAATGATGCCTCTCGGATGTCGCACCGTTCGGTCCGCCAATTGTAAAGTCATCCGAGTAGGCCTAGGCTCACCCAAGCCTAGCTTTTGGAAGAAAGTATATGGCATAACGTTGATACTCGCCCCTGAATCCGCTAATTCCATTTCCTCACCTAAGTTGCCGATGTTACACGGAATGAGTGAAGCTTCAGCGGGTCTTTTCTTCTTGTTCAGCATGTTCTTTTTACGCTACACGCCGAGCATGAAGCATCAAGCACGACTGAAGCACTCTCCTCCAATTTCCTCTTGTTGATCAATATGTCTTTCAGGAACTTCGCATACTTAGGCATTTGAGCCAATGCCTCAACAAAATGAATGTTGATGTGGAGTTGCTTGAACAAACTCGGGGAACTTCTTATCTTGTTCATCTCCTTGGTCATTCTTCAATCTAGAGGATAAAGGTTCTTGGCTTGAAAGGTGGGGTGCCACCTCTTTCTCTTTGTTTTCTCCCTTCTCAACCTCTACAACCTCGGGTGTGTGTTCTTTCGGCATCTCACTTAGAAGCCTCCCTTCAACCTCCACGACCACTTCTCAAAGTGATCGGCTTTCACATGTTCTCTAGGATTGGTTTCCGTGTTGCTTGGTAAACTTCCATGTGGCCTTTTCGGAGAGACTTCAGTAATTTGCCCCACCCGATTTTTCAAGATTGTGCAAGGAGGCGTGATTGCAGAAGTGTAGCCTCGATCGATTCAAACCTTGTATTTGCCGATTGAATAAATCTAGCTAAGTGCTTCTCCAAATCCGTCATCGAGTTTCCAAGCACCGAAATTCATTTTTCCACTTGAGGGGCTTGTTGTTGTTGTTGGAAACCCGAGTGGCCCCATGGTCTTCGTGGTCCTTGATTACTCCATGAAAAGTTGGGATGATTCTTTTCAACCTGAATTGTAGGTGTTGCTTTGTATGGATTCCCTTGAGGTCTCATTCCATTACCTACAAAGTCAATGTTCTCAAGCGAAGAAACATCACCAATGATGATTGAGGCAATCGGAGGGAGCATGTCCTCCACCACAACCGGTGTAATTGGTCATTGCAGAACTCTATTGAGCTATAAGATCTAGCTTCTTACTCAAACTCTCCACTTGGGCCTAATGAAGTTACGCATCAACTTCATGGAGACCCGGCCACCTTTTCTTCTCCCTAACGTTCCACTGGAAGCTATTTAACCCCATTTCCTCAATCAATTGGCGAGCCTCATCGAGGGGTCTTGCTACCTAAGGTACTTCACAGTCAGCGCATCCAAGAGTTGTCTTGTACTTGGGTTCAAACCATTGTAGAAGGTTTGAACAATCATCCCTCAGAGAATCCGTGTTACTGGACACTTTTCGCAGGAGTTCATAAACCTTTCCATGTCTCAAATAGAGACTCCCATTCCAACTGCATAAAGGATGAGATCTCATTCCTAAGCTTTGCTGCTTTTCCGGGAGGGAAATAACAGGCTAGAAAAGCTTCTACCATCTCCTCCCATGTATTGATTGATGCTCTAGGTAATGAGTGTAGCCACTGCTTTGCTCTCCCCTTTAAGGAAAATGGGAAAGCTCTCAATTTGATGGCATTATCCATCACACCATTTACCTTCAGCATGTCGCGCACCTCGAGGAAGCTCTTTATGTGACTATTTGGATCCTCATCGGCCAAACCGTTGAATTGTGCGGACTGCTGCAGCATATGGATGAATGTCGGCTTTTAGCTAGAAGTTACTAGCAGTAATTGGGGGCGCACAATGCTCGATTGTGTCCCCAACACTGAAAGAGTCTGTTATAATCGGATAGTCTTCATTGTTGCTCATTTTGTTCTGCCATGTTTTCAGATCCTTCTACTTCCAAATCAGCTGTATTATCTTTGTTCTTGGCGAGTTCTTTCCCTTTTTCTTCTAAGTGTACATTCAAGCTCGGGGTCTCCTTCAATCAATATTGATGGATTCCCTCGGGTCATAACCTGGAGCTGCACCAAAAAGAAAGAAAAAGACAACAAAAACGATGATAGAATAAAAAGATATGAATTAGAATGTGTGGTGAAATAGCTAAGAAAACAAAAGTGCAAAAGTATCTCTAAGCGCCTAGCTCCCGACACGGCGCCAAAAACTTGACAAGGTCCCCTTGCGTATATATCTGCAAGTGCGGGTTTGTCAAAGTAATAATCCCGGTGGCGGGGTGAATCCACAGGGAGTAGTGAGTAAAGACACTTAATTCAATTCTTAGATATGTGGAGTATCAACAATGATAAGTGTGATAATGATTCGATTCTCAACAATTAAAAGCAACTAGTAAGAGGCAAAAAGTAAGGAGGAGGTAAGGCAATCGATAAAGATGGGGTACTCGGGATGATGCTTCACCTAGGATAATCGCTTCAAGTGCAAGAACTCTCTAGTGTGCTTCCCTAATCAATGCAATGGTGAGTCGTGGAAATCCTTACATACATAGTCCCAAATCTAAGGTCAACTATACTAACTCTATTCATGTCCCGAAGGAGAAGTTAAATAACCTCTCAACCTCACTCGAATAAAGTTGCAATGAGCTCTAGGGATTCCAAGTGATAAATCGCTTCCTAATTATAGACCCTAACCCCTTTGGTCCGGACGGAAGGTCCCTAGCCACAATTAAGCCCTAGATACTAAAGATCACCTCAACGCTTCACTCCATTGCCTGCATGACTAGGCCCCGACGGAAGTTCATCCCTTTAGACCATTCACTCTATTATGGCCGCGAAGAACTCAAGGAGCGGAGGTAGAATCTATCACAGTCGGAGGGAATGGGATGCTCATGTCACCTCTCGACGCACCCTCTCGAGCCCTCTCCAACCTAGCTTTGTCTAGCTGGCTCAAGTGGTGTGTCACTCCCTGCTCACAAGGTTACCAAGCAAGGACTCATCGACCCTGAGTGTCACTCTGAGGAAATGTCCTATACAATCAAGCATTCAAGGTTGGAACTCACAATAAACATCAATTTATTGAAAGCATAATAAAAGAAGTTCAATGAAGCGAATACATCTAGGGTTCACAATCACCCCAGAAGTACCCACTAGGGGTTTTAGCTCTCCATGGAGCTAAGTCACAGATCAAAGAAATCGAGATGTAAAAGCAATGAATCCATAAAAGAAACCCCTTGATGGTACGTGTCGATGGTCTTGCGGAGAGTCCTCTGCTCGTATGCAAAGGATCATCCTGTCCGGCCTAGGATATACACCTCGCCCGGATCGATGCCGGCACAGCTCTACCAATAACCTTCTTCTAAGTGGCCGATGTCGGGCCGTAGAACCTCTCTAAAACCCTAGCTAATACCTCTCAAAACCCTAGCGAGACCCTCTCTCAGGATTGGAAAAGATGAAGAGAAAAGAATATGTACCAAAATCGGGGCTGGGTACGAAACTTTAGAAGCCAGGGGTGGAATCGGGCAACTCCACGGGCGTGGGCGCTTCCAGCGCGTCGCGGAGCTCACCGCGTGGATAATTTCCACACGCCGGTGTGGATTCTCTGTTTCTCTCGGTATCTCGGGCTAGGCTGTGAGCGTTACGCTGCGTACTTCTGCGGTTTTCGCTGCCTTTGCGTTTCACTCTTCTGAGTCTTGAGCACGAATAACTTCCCAATTCCATACTTTCGTCCGAGGATACGCATACGCAGGCACACGGGCACACGTTCACGTCGTGCATCACTTGCTTCTTCGATGGTGGTACGCGTTGGTGGACTCTTGTTCTTATATACCATAAGGCAGAGTGCTCGAGTGTGACTAGCCTATTTGCGTCAAATGGATGGCGCTCCCTCGAATCACGAGGACGTTGCTTTACCACTCTAGCATCTCACACACTGTCCCATGTCTTCGCGTTTGAACCTTATGCAAGATCTCCTCTAAAATAAGGTTGCATTATGATCCCACATTGGCCTATTTCCTTCATACTCGATCCCTCACTGACCCTACACTGCATAAAAAGTAACATAAAACACACATATTAATGCAAAACTCGAGGGAAAAGTAATGCTCAACATAAGGGAATGAACGCTCGCATTCATATCGCCTAACCCTTATCAATCTTAGCGTTTGAACCTTATAGTTTCCTTCAAATCGGTGCATTATGTATTACGTAACTGA
>NC_052486.1:10399283-10422662 GCF_009730915.1 Dioscorea cayenensis subsp. rotundata
ATTCCATCTCCGTGGCCTTAAAACGGATGTGAAACTGAATCCTCCTCACTAAAGGGACCAGAGTCCCACTGAAGGCGACGTGTATTAGAACAATAGGGGCGAGGAAATGACCGCTCCTCCAGACTGTATGGATTGGAAGGAAGGACCACTCCCTCAGAGTGAGTATTGCGACTCTTCTTGTTCCAGCAAAGGTGACCACCACACCTATTCATTGAGCACCTTTCTGACAGCATCCAGATCTTGAATAGAGCACCTCTTTCGATTGCTCGATTGGCAGGCTTTAGGCGTGAATAGGAGGAAGGCTTTCAATTCTATATCTATAAGGCAGGAAGTTCTTTCATAGCATTGTTGCACATGGAAGGCCAACAAGCCTAGCTGGTCTTTCTCATGTTGGAATCGCCCAGCGAGATTACACAGCGCCGAAAGCGAGCTTATCGATCACGTCGCGATGCTCAAGCCTCATAACAAGGTAATCAATGCGCATTTTAGCGCCTCCCACCTTTGGATCTTCAGCAACGGGCCAGGATGGGGGCGTTACTGGAATCGTTTTGGAATTGGGAAAGATTGGCCCGGAGGACTTCTTTGAATTCGATGGCGTAAGGAAGCGTGGTTCATTCAAAAGTTCATATAAAAAGGGATTGAGTTAGGAACTTTGAGGCATGTCGCGTGCTTAGCGCCCTCCTACATGTACGATTCCAAGTCTCGCGATCACTTCATCGCTATCAAGAGGTCCACGTCCACATCAAAGTCGCAACTATCTTCCCAGAATCCCTAGACAAAGAGGAAAACGATATCCATGATCGTCCAATATCGCTAACCGATGTCGACACACATAAAAGCTGGAAAATCTGCCCTTTTAGTTGAAATGGAGCCCGAGGAAAAGATCGCGATTTGCCACAGAGATTGCGTTTCAAACTCGGGCAATGGGATGATCTCGCATCGACCCTAGAAATCCATAGTGCGCCTTTCCGGTGAGCTATCGGTCAATTCCTCCTAGAATCCCCTAGTGGACAATCAACCCATAGTGGGCACGATGATCCCTCTTGTCTTGATATGGGAAAAGGAAAAGACTCAAGATACCAAAATGGCATAGAGGTTCACTGCAACCTGGACCCGGGCCTAGGAAAGGGCGCTACTCATCGGGTGAGGTTCGGGCCATCAAGAAAGCAGCCTAGTGAAGGCGATTGCAGTCTCGAGATCGCTAGGGCACCCATTACCCTCTTTAAGCCAGGGTCCTCAGGCGCGATCACACTCGTACTGAGAGTTCGCAAAAGCCATCTGCAGGCCCGATCAAATACACGTTTTCGAAACTTGTAAGACCCTTTCTCTTTATTGTCTTTTCGATGAGAGATCTGCCTTGGACGGACTGATCCTCAGTGTTTGAGTGAGCAAGAAGCATATGTTGTTTCAAGTCCATGATAGCAGTGTGGATCACATCACAGCAGGGCATAAAATAGCGTTATTGATCGAAGGCATGGCCATACTACTTGACCAACTCTTGTCCGATTGTATAAAATATGCTAAGGATGCCAGGGCCTGTCAGAAACATGGACCAGTGCAGCATGTACCAGCTTGAATTGCATGATCCGCCTCGGACTTCGCGCTAAAGCTTTGATCCCTTCTTTCACCCGGGACCGATCACACGTGGGAAAAATATGCCTTGGCAAAGCTCTGCCTGACAGGGAAGAAGTTTCCCGCTCACGACAAAGAACCAATCGAAAAAGGAAGAGAAGAGTTAAACAACTTGAGAGGCGGTAATGCTACTGCACCTGGGTGCCCCTGCACAGCCGTCTTAAGCAGATGAACCAGTGGAGATGATAAGAAGGCTTTTCTTGCAGACCGATCTCTTGCCGAGTTCCCCTCATCTCGACTGCGATAATCGACAAAGAGAATGGACTTGATTCACCTTTGCCCAAAAAGTCCGGCAAGAATGAGAGCAAGAATTTCACGTCCAATAGGAAGTCCTCACTCGTCAGCTGTACATACGTTACCTTCCATTGTCTTACGCGAAGATTTCAACATACTCCTGCGTGCCGGGAGTTCCTTCCTTAGCCTAGAAAGCCAGTCTTCTGAAACCGGCCAATCCATCTTTAAGCGAGTCTGGAAGATCTAGCCCAGGTAGGTTTCAATACGTGGTGAACAGCGGGATCGCCAGCACTTATATCAAAAAGCAATTCGCGCTGAATGTATACGATCATCAAATGTGGAGGAACTCCCACCCCTTTCATTTAGTGCTCGCTCATGCAGAACGGAAGACTAAGCATAGGGCACGCGAAGGCAAATTAAAAGGTGACCTCAGTCGCTGCGACCAGGGTCTCCCAATTGGCTTCCTTGAACGGATCGGCTTTTGGGACCACCTACCAAACTGACTGATTCGTCTCGGTTTTTGCTTTGAGGCAATAGATGGATGAGGTTAGCTCTTACCTACTTTCGACCCCTTCACGTGAACCTTATTTCCAAGTATTTAGAGACTCTTGTGAAAGCCCTTTTCATTCACACCGGTCGAGCGCTGCTCATTTCTCGTTTGACTTCGGGCGAGCTACCTGAATCATTTACCCAGTGACTTCCATTCTGCACCTGGCTTTAGCCTTCATCCGGCGTCCGAATCGGAAACACACTGGTACGGCAACTTTGATTGGATAGACACTTTGAACTGCAAGCGGAGATTACCAATAGCACCGATAGACTGACAGAAGGCCACTTTCAATTCTTTTCAAATTTCAGGGATGCAGCGAGCCATCCCACGCGGTGACTGGGCATAGGCGTCAACAAATAACTACAATTAGACCCCTATGAAACATTAAGACCATAATAATAATAATGCCTCCCATCGAAAGTACTGAAACTGGAAAGTCTACGCGTAAACGAGATTAACTCGGAAGGACGGAACTCAGAAAACTTCCGACGAGGAACTAAACTAATAGAACGGCTGGGAACAAGCTTCCAGCAACCAAAGAGACAAGAAAGATTTCTTAGTAAGAGTAAGAAAAATTAGAGTACGCATTCCCTGCTTCATCAGAATGACGTTGTATATCTTTGCTACCACAGCGCACCTACAGAGCGAAGAAGCCAATTGATATCCCAGTTGGACGCTTTCTGCCTGCCCGCACCGGTGTTGATACCCAAAGACTTTTGAGACTAGCGCAAAGTCATGCAGACGTCATTCAGCAGCAAAGCAGCAGCGCGCTAAGGTGCCGAAAGCAATTCAGCCCGGTCCATATAATGTTCTATGGAGGGAGGAATGAAACACACGGCAGCAGACCCTAAAGCTCTTTATTATGCCCATGACCCCTACAAAGAGAGGAAGGAATCAGGAAAGGTGGCCTTCCCCAATCAGTCCGAAGCTAGGTCTTAGCAAATGATGGCCCTAAGAATGGATCTACCATTCTGACTGAAATCGAGAAAGCAGCTCATTCTTCAGCTGTCTGATCCAGAAAAAGACCAACGAAATCGGCTTTCTTTCCGCCTCGACAAAAATAATAAAATGCCCGATGGGGAATAAGCTCCTAGCATATTTCAGGACGACTTTCATCTCCATATTCATCAAGTCTTGCAAGATCCGAATATGAATGAGATTTCCACGTGCCGTCAGCATAAGTACTTTACCATTGGGAATCAAATATTTCTACTGAAGTCACCGACTTCAGAAAGAGAAAGATCATACATCATCGGTTCGGTATCCCAAAACAAAACCACCAACCATGACTATAGATAGAGACCCACAGTTCACAAGCAACGAATGAAGACTATGCTTTTCTGAAAGACTATGGTAGCATTAGCTGCTACATTTATTATGCTCAAGCAAAATGGTGCAGAGAAGCAGCAAAGAAGGTTCTGAAGAACTGCGTTGCAAAAGATGGTTTTTATACCGGTAGTCTGCTTTGACTAGGGATTGTGCCTTAGAAAGCTCGCTACTCAACCCGATTGTCCATATGCCGTCATGTTCAAAGCAAACTCTTAGATGGACAGGTAAACCAAAAGAGATTCTTCTGTCCAGTGGTACCACTCCGCTTTCTTTCTATAACGGACATATGCCCTCCACATTGTCTTAGCAAAGGTTTTAACCTCTACCTACATGTCTGGGAGTTCGCTCCCTTGCTCCATTCTACCGCAATGTGGATGAAGTCTGTCTTCCCCGCAAGCCACCTTCACACCTTTTTGTCTTTTCACCCCTATCATAGTCTTTTCTTTCTTTTGAGAGGTTTGGCTTTTGGGAAGTGGGAATATGAATTTGGGTTCCACCCACGGTTAAGAGCAGTGAGTCGCATATCAATCACCCTTTGTTTTCGCTCGGTAGTTTATTTTTATCTTCCTTCCGCTGGAAGTGATCTGCATAGGGGCTTCAAAGGAAGGTTCTTTATTTTTATTCAGCTTGTTGAACTTCGGCCGCTTGTTTCACAGGGGAAAGTTTCGGTCTCCTATGAGTCAGGGGGTTGGGCTGCAAACATCTGAGAGAAGATGAGATCGCTAACCAAAAAGTCCTCTGGTTAACGGCGACGAAGAGTGCCTAGAAAGTATGGAAGTGGGAAGGGCTGCGCCCAAGAAAATAATAAACACTTCCTACTTTTCGAGAGCAGCCTTCGAGTCGAGAAAGAACAGACTCAAATCGAGGAGAGGTCACAAGACGGAACCTATAAGCTATAAATAGGGCAAAAGAGAGGCGCAGAGGACCCGTACTTCCTTGAGGATGGGGAGATACCATCGAAGTAGGAAGCCTTGATGAAATCTCAGATCGTAAATCAAACCTTAACTTGAAGAATTAGACCGTAAATCGGATCTGGAAGAGGGACATAGGAGGAACAAAAAGGCGAGCCTCAGAAAAGTGTGATGGGAAGAGCTCCGTGATTGATAAACCCAGGAAAGCATCCCCTTATGACTTGAATGTGCTTAACCCGCTATGCCAAACCAGTTGAGTGCAAGGAGGTCAGAGCAGAGGAGCTTTTCGGGTAGCTCAATTAGGGCAGTGGTAGCTAACTAGCCCCACCAAAAAGCGAGGTATGCTCGAGGGAAAACATACGTAATGAATACGGCAGTTGGAGTACCAAGCCGGCGATCGGTGTGCGTCTAGGGGCTATCATGAACTTCAAAAGTTGCTCTATGGCCTGTCTTTCTAATGCGAAATGAGAGTTTTTCGAGGACAAGAGACCTTTCTCTCTTCTCTCAGTTAAGAGAGCCCCGAAAAGAAAAGCCAATGAAATCTAAAGTCAAAGATGTAATAGATCTGGACTTAGGAGACCAGCGGCAGGCAGAAGAAGAGAGCTAACTTCATTGCAAAAGCTTGATTCGAACCGGCAACTGTCGGCTCGAAAGCCGGAACAACCCTTCCTCAATTGGCAATTTCGAGGTTAGCATAGTTGATTATAAAGCTCTTTTCCGTCCTAAGCATGCATATCAGGGCGACATAGGACTCAATTCCGCACGATAATCACAGAAGTTTGATTGCAGTGTGGTTAGGGGTCAGTCAACCAATAAGGGAAATTTCGAGAAGGTAGGGGCTAAGCTCTCTTTTACTCGCTAATAAACCGTCCATCTCTAAGAGATCGGCATCATACTGACCGTGTCGAGCAAGGGTCGAAGGGATTTTTATTATGCACGCCTACTGAAGCATTCAGTTAGTGGAAATTAGGGTCACGAACAGGAGACCCCGAGGTCCCGCCTAGATGCGAAAAATCCACCCAGTTGATGAGACCTCTAAGAATAAACTTCCCAGCTTTAGCTGGGATTTTGAAGCAAGGAACTCTTCCTTCGTGGGACTCGACCTTGATTGAAAAAGGGTCCAATGCAATCAAAGCCCTGCCTTTTGGCCGTCGATCACTCTATTCGTCCCTTCGCTAGTCAGCGCTCAACCCAAAACTAATGAGCCAAAGAGGGCTAAGGAGTCGGTGTGCCCAACAATAAACCATTTTTCAAGAAATTTTCACTTAGACTCTCTGCTCATCCATCCAACAATCAATCGAAGTAGTATCACATCATTATCGCTACTTTTCTCTATCTCGTGACTGTACCTTTGAAGATTGACTTTGAGCCTTTTTGCCGCCTTTCTGTGTCGACTCGATGTTCCTTATAAAATAAAGAAAATTCAACATTGGATGAAAGCCCTGCCTCTGGGGCAAAAACCTGTATCCCTCATCGCCGGGCTTTTCGAATCGAAGAATAGAACCAAAAATACATCTTACATAAAAGACATAAAAATAACTAGCCTTCAATCAAAGCAGTAGTAGAAGGACTTCATAGCTAAAATGGAGGATAAAAAAAGGTAGATACCACCCAACTCGCTAACAACATTATGGGGTTGAGGAGGGGGAGGGGGATGTCCGTAATGAACTACTTACACTAATTCCCTAATTACTTACTTCTTAAAGTAAGGATAAGACAAATAAAAAGAAAGACTCTTTTTATAAGAATATATATATATAGCACTTGTACGTCCCAAAGAAGATGGCAATGCAGAGGTGCCCTAGATGGAGTTCTAAGACAGCCGGGGAAATGGTCGATTTCCCACCTTCGTTTTTTCTCGGGCATATCGAGAGGTTGGTGTTGTACAAGAATGACAAAGCGGTAGCGCGCCCTTACCTATAAACCTATAAGAAGTACGCTATGCTCATCACATTTTTTGTTGTCAATGAAATTCTTCCTATCTTTCTTGCATCATAGGTAAGGCAAAGCGCTTTCTTTTTAAGAAGCATCTAGTTCCATCTTTCTTTCGTTAGTTAACCCACCTTTTTCTAAGAAAGATTTTAGTAATTTGGGATCTATACTACTTGAATGGCTCTCTCATATTGAGAAATTGCGTCTAGTGGCATTCGATCACGTGAATCCCTTTGACAGATGCATAAATCACTACAATTTGTTTTTCAATTGGAAGTGGTGAATATTGTGGTTTTTTGGGCACTTATGTCAGCCTTGCACCTCTATTGAGTAATGTCTGAGTCGCAGCATCAAGGTCTGACCCAAATTGAGCGAAGGCGGCCACTTCACGATATTGTGCCAATTTTAGTTTTGAACTACCGCAGACTTGTTTCATAGCTCTCAACTGAGCGGTAGATCCGACGCGACTGACAGATAAGCCAATGTTAATAGCTGGTCTAATTCCTCGATAAAAGAGCTCTATTTCTGAATAGATTAGTCCATCTATAATGGGGATCACATTGGTGGGGATATAGGCCGATACGTCTCCAGCTTGTGGTTCAATGACGGGTAACGCAGATCGAGCTACCCGCACTCGTCTGGGTCCAATTGTTTAGCGGTTCTTTCTAAGAGACGGGAATGTAAATAGAAAACATCCTCGAAAGCTCTCACGGCCTCGGTGGTCGGCGTAATAATAATGACATTTGTCGATATGCCACCGCCTATTTACTAAGATCATCATATATTATTAATGCGTCATTCCATTATCGCGAAATATTCCCCCATGGCACACCCGTAATATGTGGCCAGAAATTGCAGAGGAGCAGGATCCAGGCGTGGTCTGCTATAAGAATGGAATATTCCAAAGCATCTCGCTCGGAAGAATTTGAACAAATTGTGCCACAATGAGCTGCTTCACGTCCAATCGCTACATAGAAACAATACAATGTATCACTCGAGAGGTGCCCTTGAGTTCATTTGCTTTTTGGTTTAATATAGTATCGATAGCTATAGCTGTTTTTCCAGCTTTGTCCGTCCCTCGATTATAAGTTCTCGCTGACCACGGCCTATAGGAACCGGGCTATCCATCGCTTTTAAGCCTATTTGCATAGGGATCGTGCATGATTTACATTCAATAATCCTCGGGCTTTTACTTCGACATCGCCTTCGTCTCGTGATCACTTAGAGCCCTCTTCCATCAATAGGTACTTCCAACGCGATCGACCACATGGCCTAACATGGCCTTCCGTAGGGAACATCCACAATAGATCCGAAAGTCATGCTTGACAAGATCTCCTTCTTTAATAGCTGTATCACTACCAAAGACAACAATACCTACATTCTCATTCTCAAGATTCAAGGCTATTCCTTTCACACCGCTGGCAAATTCCACCATTTCTCCAGCTTGAATCTCGTTCAATCCATTTACGTGCAATTCTATATCCAACTGAGACCACTCGACCGATCTCATCCACTTGAAAATTCAAGTAAAAGTTGGTCATTCTACTTTCTAATAGAGTCGTGAGTTCCGCAGCTCTGGGAGATAATTCCATACTTGAATAAAGAAAGATGATGATAATGTCAAGGGAGAAATCCGCTTTACTAATTTACTAAATATAATAATAATTAATTTCAGAGGTGAGTAAGTGGGCTCTTTGCATATGTTAAGAATATAGCTAAGGCTCTTTAAAAATTGGAAGAATAACGCTTTCTTTCTATCTATTTATGATAAAACGAGACCACCAACGCCACCTTGGCAACTCTAAAAAGTGCATTAAGGCTAGTGGCACGAAAGGGCCCTTCGACAAAGAACCCAAGACTTCATTGCTCGATTCAGACTCTATCTTTGTGGAAGTGCTCACATCAACTAGAATTTGGATGGAGCTTCCCGATGGGTTAGAGCGCTTACGAACCGTAGGGGTAAAACCCATTCTCCAAAGTAGTGAAGTGAGCCGAGACAATAAGACAATAGGTTTCATGGGGCTAAGCCACCTATCAGCAAAGGAGTGGGAATCAATCCAGAAGAGAGTGAAGGTCTAGTGCTCTCAAAGAAAGTACTATATTTCTTCGCTCAAAATGGGCTTTCAAGTTCTTGCCTTCTTTGTTCTCGCTCTAGTTCTACTGAGTGGATCGGGTAGAAGGTCTAATGGATGAATCCTACAAGAAGAGGGAAGAGCTATCATGCTATAGTGGATAAACTCGCTTGTAGGGATCGAAGTGCTAGAGGCCTCGAATGTGGCTCACTGATTGTCCGGATGATGTGGGACTCTGGTTCTTGAGGAAAGCTCTTCAAGGTGCTAGTTCTTCTACTCATGAGACAAGTGCTCTTAGCTTCTGATAGTTAGTTTATACCTTCTTTCCTTAGTCCGAAGAATTCTAAGGCTTTTGCTTGACTCATGATTCATTCTCTACAGAGTACTTTTTTGAGCTTTGAATCTCTTGCTTGAACATTCTGAATGAAAAAACAAAAGAAAAAGCAAGGAGAAGAAGAACAAGGACATCTTTTCCAAAGAAGTAGTTACGAAAGAAAGGTCGGAGACCCGAAGAAAGAAAAAGCTTAAGTCGAGTAAGTACCCTTGGTAGGGATGTACTTTTATCGGTGATACCAAGCTTTGGTGGAGAACTCGGCAGCCGATGATGCTCGGGCTGGTCGGACTACCTTCGCCTGTGGGATGAGTTTCTCAAGGTGTTGCGGGATCGTTCAAGAGGGAAAAAGTCGGGTCGCATTGGTCACCCTGAGGGCGACAATGACTCGGAGCCCCGATCAATCCTCTCGCAATTGTTGGGGACTTGACGGGCAAAGTGAAAGGTATCCCTTCTCATTCTCTTCTTTTGTGCCATCGACCTTGAATGGCAGTGGAAGCCCGTGCCATGGTGAACACTGGAGCCACTCATAATTTCATTCGAGAGGCAACAATTGCATGGTTTTGGGCTGAGCGCTGGCGCACACCACGCCATGTCAAGGCAATCAACCCCAGTGCCCAGAGGCGAGTGCACCAGAGTGCCTTGAGAATGAAGACATTGTTATCTCGGCATAATTATTGGCCCGATATGGGCGAGGATATTGAAGCTTATGTGAAGTTGTGCCAACAAGACAAGTCTAAGAGAAGACACGAAGCTGGTCTTCTTAAGCCTTTGCCTGTCCCGGAAAGGCCTTGGCAATCCCGCTAGAGGTACTCGAAAAGGATCAATGGTTTCGTCGTAGGGAGTATCTCTCATTACTATGTGTTCTGCTTCGCAGAGGAACCGGTTGAGTTAACTTGATGTGGCCCAGCCTCGTATGGGTAGCCCCCGCCAGATCATCGATAAGGGGATCATGGAAGGGTTCGAATCTCACCGCCAAGAGAGGAAGAAAGAAGAGGTGCTTCTCGCAGGATGAAATGAAGAAGTATGCTGACCAAGGGCCTCCTCCTAAGATATTGGATCAATTTTCTGGTCTCCATGAATTGTACTAAAGCGGCTCGAATGGGTAGAGCTTAGCTAATTTTTGTCCGCTTGCCTTTAAGCGTATATTGACCAAACTCGAAAAGCAATTCCATATCATCAACTTCAAGCCCCCATTTCCTAAGATAGTCCCTAGCACATTCTAGTTCCTTCCCAATTAAAAGTTTGTTAATGTTTTTAGTACTACTATAGATCGATTCCTCATCAAAGTTCATAGTTTTATCCTCAATAGTAATTTGGAGATCACGTAATTCATCTTCAGTTAATTTACCTTTGGCAGAATTAGATGCTTTATAGTTTGTTCTGCTTTGTGGTTCTTTATTGCTCAAATAATATTGGTAAAACTCCTCCCAAAACCGTAGTAATTTGTTTTTATCTTCATCTTTTAATGGCAAATCACTCAATGAGTTGGTGACCCAAGTATTGTTCGATACCATAGAAAAGAACCTTATATTTAAGTATTTGTTCATTTGTGATTTATTAAAAGAGTTATTGGGATTTTCTTCCTGCGCTAACTCATCTGACCGTAGCATATCTATAGTTATTCTCCTATGTAGGGTCTCTTCTTAGATTAGCGCAGTCGTCCCTACCCCTAGACATCAGATTAGAATTTCACACCTATACAATTACTATGAGAGGCCCTCGGCACCACGCAGTCTGAGGACATATAGCAAGAGAACGGCATTGGATAGAGATGTCTATCCTTTTGGGATTTTCCTAATGGTGCCACTACAAGGTGAAAATTCTAAGAGCTTATCTACCCTCTAGTAAAAACTAGAGACAGACTCAAGTATAAGTGATCACACTTATACTCTAAAGGGGCTCTTTTAGTGGAGGGGACTTTCCTTTTTAGGTATAAATGATCACACTTTTACTCTAAAGGGGTACTTTTTCCTTCCCGTGTTTAGAAGCCGATTGGATCTGATCCAGTATCCACTTGAAGGAAGCATGGGGTGACTGCTACTCCACCTTCCCAAGTAGTAGAGTTGCAAGAGGCTAGAGAGCTATGAGATCGATTTTCTTCTAATAGATGATTCAAAAGAGTACGGGAGAGTGGAGCATGCTTGTCTTGCAACTACTGCACCAGAAGAAAAGGACATGGGACAAGAAGAAGCCCTCTTTGAAAGCCACGAATCCCTTCCTTTTGAAATTGAATGTGGATCCCCCTCTTCCGTTATACCGAACTGAGATCCCGTCTTATGGACCTGACCTTCAAGCAATCTTGTCTTTCACACAGCTTAGCTGGTGACCCTCGAGGAGATAGGACAGCAAGAGAGAAGGACATTGGGCGATCTATAACCCTACTTGAGATTGGTTGACATTAACATATGGGGCATGTTATACTGTTAAATAACAAGCCTTCTCTTATCTATATCTAGATAGAAAGAGTTAATTTAATACGTGTGCTTGGGACTCCTTGAAAAATTGAATAAACCAAGATCTTACCATGACTACAATTTGTTTTTTCCCTATACGCAAAAAAATGAATCCAATTGCCTTGTGTTGAAAGAATGGGTGCCATGTCTCTAAATAATTGATTCCCCCTCCTTCACTTTATCATCGAGGTATGGTTTGAGTCCTGGTGCGGAACTCAATTGGAGTCTGACTTCGTACTTTCTATCTCAAAGAAAAAAAATCATCAAAGAAGCGCCGGGTGAGGTAACCTTCTCTCCATTCTAATTAGTGCACTTTAGGTCTCGGCAAGGTAGTAGATTTACACGACTTAGCTCCGAGCCCCTCCCCCCTAACCCTAAGCCCCAATGGGAATACCTAACATAACAACAACAGCTGAATTCCAAGCCGAGCTGATACAAATCTACCATCAATGAAAATGAAAGTCAGTCTAAAAGCAAGAAAGGAAAAAGCACTGAAGCAGATGTGGAAGCTGGAAGCGGAAGTCGAGGAAAACACCTGCCATTATTGCGCAAACCCGAACCGTAAGCTGACCGGCTACATTACGGGCCGTGGAATCCCTACTTTCTGGTTAAGACCTTGACTTCTTATTGTACCCGTCAGGAGACAAAGAAGGCCGTCTTGGAAGCCAACATCCGCCGCTGTAGTCGGACCAGCTTTCGGGTTGGTATAGTAGCTCGGACTAGTAGCTACGACAACATTGATCACTCTTGCCCTCTTTGGTGTAGCTCAGGTAGGAGGTACGTCAACATGGAAGCTTTTCACGGGAGTGAGAAGCTTCTCCTCGAATATGAATAAGTCTTCTTCATTTATTAAGGGATGAAATGAGCAAGCGGAGGTGAAAAACGGAATCTCGCAAGTGCCCCATCAAAGTAGTAGCCTCCTTCCCTGTAAGAAGCCCAGTCCCAGACTAGTGGACCATAGAAAGACGGGTGCCCACAGACCAACGTAGCCCGCAGTAGCCCGCATACAAGGGGAAGTACCCAATTTGAGTTGTTTCGTTTCGTCTTGGATCGAAGGAGCTACTGGGCTTGAATGAAAGACGCGTAGTTCCGATACGAGAAAAGTGAAGTGAGGGTCCGCAGCGAAACTTCATCTCGTGTAGTGGGTGTCCGCTTGGATGGAAAGAAAGTCATCCATCCAGTTCGGTTCATTTAAGAAAAAACAGAAAAAAGAGATTTTTTTTCTTTTTCTCCCGGTTGGAAGATCATATCGTTCCGCACCGAGAGAGAGTTAGCTTTGCTTTTTTTTTTCTTAGCTTTGTTTGCGGTCAGGTAAGCAACTGTCAGCAAGACCGGCATTCAATTAGAGCGGAGACCAGTTGCACTGTACACTGTAACCTTGATTGAAGCAGTAGTTAGTAATAGGCCGAGCTATCAGAGCTGTAAGGGTAGCAAGTGGTAGGCTGTAAGCCGAATGAGAGAGCTATGAAGCTTTAAGGTAAGAAGACAGGGAGTAAGCAGCATATGTTTTAAGCATAGAGGTTTCCGCTGTAAGGTCAGTGTCTGGTAACCAGAGAACAAGAATACTTGTTTGAACTTTTCTGAAGGGTAAGGAGTCTGGCGAGGCCGAAAGGGCTAGCACAGATAAGAATCCCGGTGTTTAGTAGTCCGATAGCCAAGCAGAATAGTCCTAGTAGTCAGATAGTCAGTTAGTCAAGCAAGCCGGTAAGCCAGAAGTGCAGGCCCGGACAAGGCAGTCAGCACCAATCAGACAGTAAGCTAAGAATACTGGTGTCAGGGTGGTAGTTCAGCCAAAGCCTTAGTTCAACCAGAACAGTAGGGCAAGCAATGTGGGCAAGGCAGGAAAGAGCATAGGCAAGAATCCCAAGTTTGCATTAACCAACAAGCAAGAAGCAAGCAAAGTACGGCAGGAAAGAAATAGTACTTTTTACAAATATAAGTTATGGCTAACTATTATTTATTACTTATTACTTACTTTTTTATATACTGACTAACTAACTATAGAGGGTTAGTCAGATAGTATATTAGTTATAATAGTTAGGTTTCTCATTGTCGTGTGAATAGGCGAGTCCTTGGCCGTGGATTCTACCCTAGGGAGCCGGTTCAACTCCCTTCTGAGATAAGCCCAAGTCAAAGATAAAGGCGACGCGAAGGCTTTAAAGAAGGGTGTGGGAAGAGACAAGAGTTCACACATCCTGGTCTCGTGTCGAATAGAATTGATGTGCTAAGCAAAGTCTCGCCACTATTTTCATTGCATTATTGAAGTAAGGCAAACATAACTCCGCTTTGAGATCCACATCAGTTGAGGCAGCTGAAGCACTGAGTGGTTTACCCGTTTAACTATACTATACTATAGGGTGTAGGGCTGAACTTTGAAATCCGGGGAGCCGACCGCGGAAGCCTACTAGGTAGTTCGAATCTTCCTCTGCCAACTAACTAGGACACAGGGCATCAGGTCGTCCATCCATTTAGATTTACAACCTAAGACTAGTACTATGGCTAACACGTGCCTCCGTACATCAGCTGACATCACCATAACTGCCTCCACGCAGCCCCTCAAGGCAACATAACTCCTATTATGCCTACCAAGCCTCCAAATATACACAAAAAAAGTCTAAAGCAATTTAAATTCCCGAGTAGCACAGTCCTGAGTAGGGTGCCAAGCATCAAGTCACCGAAAAAAACCCTTCAAAAATTTAAGAGTGCGTCACTTGCGTCTTTTTTTCCACATCGAAAAAGAATATTATCTACTAGACTTCTCACTCTACCGAAAAAGCGCCTGGAACGTAAAGGAATCTACGAGGACTTTGAGAGATTTTGTCCACTGGCACTTGACTTTCACCTGACGAGCGTACGAAAGATTGAGTTTACCGAAACTACTTTACCAACCCAAGAAAGAAAATGGAAGAATGCACTCGAAGCACGGCACAACGGCTTAAGGAGCAACATTAGTTTAGTGCCTTGTGTTCCTAACCTGACGACAAATTTGACACCTACTTATATATAAGCTTCGGACTAAGAGCTTGGAAAAAATAGATTACTTCCTCTTCTTGTGATGACGAATGAAGCCTCGATGCGCATTGATAAACGCCTAAATGTATGTATTTTATATGTATTAATCTTGTATCTTTTGTGAATATGTTAACGAATTGATGCCCGTTTTATGTCTAAATTGGTTATTTCGGTGTTGCAGGTCTTAAATGAGTCAAACAATGCTCAAAAATGCAAATCGGATGAATTCGACATCAAAAACGGCATTTTTGGGGTCCCGACACTGTAGCGGTATTGTAGCAGGTCATTGTTCTTGCTGCGAGCATTTGGCTGGGAGTTTCACGGGCTCCATGCGCCCGCATGGATGCCCGTGAGGTTTGCTGGAAATTCTCAAGTCTCGGTACTGTAGCAAAAACACTGTGGCAAAGTACTATAACAAAACACTGTAGCTGAGCACTGTAGCACCGGCAGGTTTTTTTGGGCATTTGGCTGTGAGCTTCACGGGCTCCATGCGCCCGCATAGAGCCCGCATGGATCGACGGGGTATATAAGAAGTCGATTTCTTCTAGGGCAAGGGAGGAGTTTTTTTGGGAGAGTTCTTCAAGCCGATTTTCACCAGTCTTTGAGAGCCAAGATTACATGTTTTGGAGAATGGGAAATCTAAGGGAGAAGCTCGGATTTGGCTAGATCTTCATCGATCTCTTCTTTGGGAGTTTGTAGACGACGAGGGAAGCCGCCCTCCCATTGCGGCGTCCGTGGAAGCCTTTCCACCTAGCTTGGCTTGTCTTCCTTCGTCCATTGTTTGAGGGAGTTTTTATTATGCCATTTCTAGTTGTTTGCATGGATTTGTTGCTTGGATTTGTTTGTATAGATAGAAGACCCCAAGGTCACCGGATGCGGTGAACCTTGGGGTGAACTTGTGTATTTGGATGATTTAAGTTTGTTTATTGCAATTGTTGTGTTTTTGAGAGTCATTCTTGGTGCATTTGATGTGTTGCTTACATGAGAACTCTGTAAAACCAACTCGCTAGGTTGTACTTGGTAGCGTGACCATCGCCCTTGTACTAGACACACCAAGTTTGAAGGGATTCATGTGCGAATCACGCCGTGACCATCGGGTATTCTCGCACTCCTCCACCATTAGGGCTAGACCAAGTTGTGTTCCGCTCTAATTAGGGATTTCCCACTTGTTAATGCAATCATATGAGGATTTGATCGGAAGAAATTCTGTGTCAATACTTATAGCGGATTAGGGGTCAATGGCCGTGACCATCGGGTTGACCTAATCTATGAAATCTCCAGGTCCAAACCTTCAATTGCATGACATTCTTAGCATCCTGTGCACTTTAGTAGCCCATAGGGAATCCGCATCCGTGACCGTTCCTTTCCCCTGATTTTATACCCCTCTCCGTATTTTAGTCTCCACTTGTAGTTATCTTATTTAAATTAATAGAGTAGAGAAACCTTTCGAATCTGTCGGCTAGACAATAAGCGAAGAGGAAGTAAGGGTAGATCCTTGGGCCCAAGGAATACGACCCTCTCGTGCTCGCACGAGAGGTATTACTTGATGACTCCGTGCACTTGCGGATCGCACTCATCAAGTTTTTGGCGCCGTTGCCGGGGACCCACAAGGAATACTCGGAAAACTTAGAGTTTATTGATTTAGCCATTGTTTCTTTTTATTTTTGTTCATCGACTTCTTTTTTTGTACATATATCTCCATTCATTTGAAATTATTCTCCACTATAAATATTTCTCTTTCTTTGATATTTCCCAGGTTATTCACTATCCATTATCATTATGGATGCAAACTAAGCGTTTGGAGTGGCGCCTCCTATTTGCAAGTCCCATATTCGGATCCGCCACTTGAATCTCTCACGGAATTTGAATTAGAAGGAATGACGAGTACATACATTTTTGATATTTGGAGACGGTCTGAGCGTTACAATGTGGCCAGAGCTGTACCATTGGGAGAGCATGGTGTGCAAGACCTATTCACGCATTATTTGAAATCCGATAGTGTGTTGCCAGTAGTGGAGCTTATCCCACCTAATCCTTCCCCCATCCCTATTCATGAGAAAGTAAGGAACAATTCTGATGCCTTTGGCATACCAGTTCATCAATATGATGAGGAAATAGATCTTTTTGTCGGGAAGTAGCTCAGGATCATCCGAAGGTGAGATTCACGCTATAGAAGAGTGCATGGATAGTAGCAGCTCCACGGAAGACGTGTGTAGAGGATTCGAGGATATTGATCTGGGGAAATTTGGGAGACTGAAATCATCAATTGAGGAACCGCCGGAACTAGAACTAAAGCCGCTGCCCGAAACACTGCAGTATGCTTTTCTCAGAAGGATCAAAGCTCCCAATTATCATCGCCACGACCGACTCCTAAGCAAAAATCCGACCTTCTAAGTGTGTTAAAGAAGTATAAAAAAACAATTGCGTGGAAGATCTCGGACATTAAAGGAATTAGTCCTTCCTTTCCGATACACATAAGATTCTCATGGAAGATAATCATAGGCCAACGGCTATACCCCTGCAGAAGGCTCAACCCCAATATGAAAGAAGTAGTAGCGCAGTGAGGTGATCAAACTTCTTGATGCAGGCATCATTTACCCTATCTCTGACAGTGAGTGGGTGAGCCCAGTGCAAGTAGTACCAAAGAAAGGGGGAATGACGGTGGACACTAATGAAAAAAATGAATTAGTCCCCACTAGAATGGTCACAGGTTGGCGGGTTTGCATAGACTATAGAAAACTCAATGATGCTACTAGAAAAGATCATTTCCCTCTACCTTTCATTGACCAAATGCTCGAACGACTAGCAGGGCACTCATATTACTGTTTCTTGGATGGTCTCTCCGGATACTTTCAAATCCCCATTGCCCCAGAAGACCAGGAGAAGACAACTTTTACATGCCCTTATGGTACTTTTGCTTACCGCCGTATGCCTTTCGGACTATGTAACGCACTGACCACCTTCCAAACTGATGCATGATAGCCATATTTGATGATCTAGTGGAAGATATCATGGAGGTTTTCATGGATGATTTCTCAGTTTTTGGTGATTCTTTCGACCTCTGCCTCAAAAATCGAGAGCGGGTCTTAGCCAGATGTGAGGAAACCAACTTGGTTCTCACTGGGAAAAAGTGTCATTTTATGGTCAAGGAAGGCATTGTGCTTGGTCATAAGATATCACAACAGGGAATTGAGGTGGATAAGGCAAAGGTTTCCACTATCGAACAGCTGCCTCCCCCAATGTCGGTGAAGGCCATTAGGAGCTTTTTGGGACATGCAGCTTTTTGGGACATTGGGCCATTAGCCCCCCAATGTCTTGCTAGCGACTTCGCAGTGGGGGCAGTTCTTGGGCAACGTGAGGGGGTCATTTCCACCCTATATACTATGCAAGCAAGACATTGAATGGTGCTCGGGGAAAAATTATACTACCACCGAGAAAGAAATGCTTGTCGTGGTTTTTTTGCATTTGACAAGTTCCGTTCATATTTAGTGTTATCAAAAGTGATCGTGTTCACCGACCATTCCGCTCTAAAATATCTTTGTTGAGCAAAGCAGGGATGCAAAACCGCGTCGATCCGGTGGGTACTCTTGCTTCGTGAATTCGACTTTAGAGATAAAGTATAAGCGGGGGGCTGAAAAACTTGGTCACGACCACCTATCGCGCCTTGTGATCCCCATTGGAGAGCACCAAGGAGAGGAAAGGAGATAAATGATGGTTTTCCCGATGAGCAGCTTGTTTAGCATTCGGATATTGAGAGAAGAAGAAACTCCGTGGTTCGCCGATTTTGCGAAACTATCTTGCTCGCGGGACACGTCCCCGTTGGGCTAACTTATCAACAAAAGGAAGAAGTTCTACGCTGATCTGAAATATTACTTCTGGGAGGATCCTTATTTGTTTAGAACTTGCGCTGATCAGGTGGTGAGGAGGTGCGTATCTCATTTGGAAGGGTATTCTATCTTGGAGCACTGCCATGCCGGTCCCTCTGGGGGGCATTACGGTGCCAACCGGACAACCAGGAAAATTCTAGATGCAGGTTTTTATTAGCCTTCCATTTTTTTCAAGATGCATGTAAGTTTGTTCAATCGTCTGCGATAGGTGCCAACGGATCGGGAATATTTCAAGGAGAGATGAGATGCCACAAACCCCGGACCCAAGCTTGTGAAGTGTTTGATGTGGGGGAATTGATTTCATGGGACCCTTTCCCTAGTTCCCTGTGGTAATCAGTTCATTTTGGTAGTCGTGGATTATGTTTCTAAATGGGTGGAAGCACGTGCATCACCCACAAGTGATGCACGAGTGGTAGTAAAATTTTTTTGAAAAAAAGCTATTCTCCGTGTTTGGTACACCGAGAACGATCATCAGCGATCGGGGGACTCATTTTTGTAATTCGCAATTTGCAAACACCTTGAAGCGATATGGAGTATCACACAGGGTTGCAACTCCATATCACCCTCAAACTAGTGGGCAAGTTGAAGTCTCTAACCGCGAATTGAAACGAATTTTGGAGAAATCTGTGAGTCAGCACAGGAAGGATTGGACAGATCATTTGGATGATGCCCTTTGGGCATATCGGACAGCGTATAAGACACCCCTTGGAGCAACCCCTTATAGGCTGGTCTACGGGAAAGCTTGCCATTTACCCGTTGAATTGGAACATAAAGCGTACTGGGCTATTAAACAAATAAATTTTGACCCTCATCTAATCGGCCATAAGAGGAAGTTCCAACTAAGCGAGTTGGATGAATGGCGCACTATGGCGTATGACAAATTCCTTTGTTGTACAAGAAAAAGGATTAAGGAGTATCATGACCGACACATCAAACAAGGTAAGCACTTCAAGGAAAGGGGACCAAGTTCTCCTCTTTCAATTCGAGGTTACGACTCTTCCCGGGGAAGTTAAAAATCTAGGTGGCATGGACCCTTCACAGTTTCTCAAGTCTTTCCCCATGGCGCCATCGAGATAACTCATCCGGAGAAAGGGCACATTTAAGGTTAACGGTCACCGATTGAAAGCCATACCTATCTTGGAACACTTCTCCTGGACTTGGAGGTAAGTCCCCACCATTTGATCCACCCTGAGGTAAGTATGAAGGTACGTCGAGCTAATGACGTTAAACAAGCGCTTCTTGGGAGGCAACCCAAGTTTTTAAATTCGTCGTCTTTAAATTTTTGTATTTCTTTTAGTTTCTTAGTTGTGGTTGAATGCATATGCTCATGAAGTTCTCATATTTTTGTTGTCGTGCTCAACTCATGCTTAGGCTTTCTTGTGTAGCTTTGGCCTTGAATTAGTATTGTTTAGTTGTGTTTTATTGTCATCCCGGCGCTTAAATGGTTGTAATTCATATTTTATTGTGTTTGCAAGAGGAACCATGCCAATTTTTCAATTTTCCAGTTCCATACGGGCTGTATACGGCCCGTATGGACACTTGTGGCATGTTCCGGGGCCTTGTGGCCCTCCTTGCGGCCGCATGGAACCCCTCGCGGGGTGCTTGTGTGCGTGGGCTGAGGGGCTCACGGGCGCCATGCGCCCGCATGGGCGCCCGTGAGGCTCTCGGCCTCACCTGGCAGCGCTGGGCTGGGGGCTCACGGGCGCCATGCGCCCGCATGGGCGCCCGTGAGACCCCTCAGGCTGGGTTTTTTTCCCAGCCCATGCGGGCCCCATGCGCCCGCATGGATGCCCGCATGGGCTGGGCGGCCCATTTAAAGGGGAGCTTTGTCTCCCTTCCTCTCTTCTCCTTCTTCTCCTCTTGTTTTTCCTCTCATCTCTCCTTCACTCTACCTCATTTCTCCACCATTTTTTCTAGTTTTTTTCTTCTCTAATCACCTCTCCTCCATCTTGCAAACTTGCTCTTGGGTTTTTAATCGAAGTTTTATCAACCTTTTTCGCCGGATCTCATCACCTCAAGCCTCCAAGCTCTAATTCTAGGTTTTTGCTACAAACTTGGGTTTCATTGTGTTTTTCATTCTATTTTTTTGATGCTTGAATGTTATATTTGGTTGTTATGATGTGGTGGTTGCCCAATTCTTTGAGTTTTTCCTTCATTTGTAAATTTTGGGAAGCTTGATGTGTAGGAGAAACTCTTGATATTTTGTTTTTCGTGAGTTACTGTAGCAATGGCTTAAATTTTCATTCTTCACATTAAAATTGTTGTGTTTTCAATTTTTCCTTGATTCCATGATGTTCTAGTTACCTCCTATGATTGTATTCCTAAAAATATCGGTTTGATCACTTGTTTTTTTGTGGTATAGGTAGGCCGATCAAGCGAGTTTTTATCAAAAGCGGTCACGACACGATCGCGGCATCAAGTGGAGTGCCATCCTTTGCCTTTACCACAACATCGGGGACTTCTCACGGATTGTTGCCTCTTCTCCTTTACCCTTTGCTGGCAATGACTGCACTTTCACTCGAACACTCTTCATCAAACAATTGGGGCGGTCTCTTTATCATTTTACTTATTATGGATTCTCCACCATGTTACTGCTGATTAGTGTACATTGAGGGCAATGTACGATTCTAGGTGTGGGGATGGGTTATTTGCATGCTTACTTCACCGATGATAGCTATGATATATTGTTAGGAACCTCCCGGCTTGAATGAATGATAGTAATGAGTTGTAAGGTTATTTGTGCTATAAGGAAGTCGTGTTTTTTTCTTTCTAGTGCTTTCTTCACAGCTTTGACACGGTGTTTCTACCTCGTTTGACCTCGCTAACCCTACTCGCTTTGATTTAAAGTGTTAGAATGGTAAATTCATCCCTCAATGGTCTTTTTAAGAGCTTTTTGGTCCTTTTTGTTCATTTTGCTTTATCCCTAAGTGAAGTTTTGCATGAAGGTGCTCAGGGAGACATGTATATATTTGTTATCTTATGAGTCTATGTCGAGTATTCCTCCGCTAATTTAGCATGAATGCGTCTATGTAGACTGTAATCAAGTAGGTTGGGTGGCTCTTGTGCCTAATCAGCATGTGCATCCTTCGAAAGATTATAAAAATATTTTTGTGCAGTCTACGTTAGCCGGACTCGAAAAAAAGAAATGAAAGAGAAGTATTTGTTCTCCTGGACTCAATCATGCATTCACTTAGATACTAAAGTGTTGAATGTGGACCGAAGGACTCTTGACCTACTATTGAGGGTGTCTTTAACATTTTTAACACTGGTAGTCATTGAACGTGGTGTGAATGGGGAGAGCGAGGGATGAAGCATACACACACTCACGGGGAAAGCACTCTAAAGGAATCATGACTATCTCTACTGAGTCGGTTATTGTACAACTCATTTTCTTGAATTCATTTCAACTGTGCCTGTGGGGTTCTTCACTATTTGAGCTTGAGGTCGTACATTTAGCCGTTTATCATTTTGCCCTTATTCTTTCATGTGTGTTTGCTTGGGGACAAGCAAACGCTTAGGTGTGGGGATATTTGATAAACGCCTAAATGTATGTATTTTATATGTATTAATCGTGTATTATTTGTGAACATGTTAACGAATTGATGCCCGTTTTATGTCTAAATTGGTTATTTCGGTGTTGCAGGTCTTAAATGAGTCAAACAATGCTCAAAAAAATGCAAATCGGATGAATTCGACATCAAAAAAAGCGGCATTTTTGGGGTCCCGGCACTGTAGCGGCATAGCTGGGCTGTAGCGGTCATTGTTCTTGCTTTGCGAGCATTTGGTCGGGAGTTTCACGGGCTCCATGCGCCCGCATGGATGCCCGTGAGGTTTGCTGGAAATTCTCAAGTCTCGGTACTGTAGCAAAACACTGTGGCAAAGTACTGTAACAAAAACACTGTAGCTGAGGCAGGTTTTTTTGGGCATTTGGCTGTGAGCTTCACGGGCTCCATGCGCCCGCATGGAGCCCGCATGGACTGACGGGGTATATAAGAAGCTGATTTCTTCTAGGGCAAGGGGAGGAGTTTTTGGGAGAGTTCTTCAAGCCGATTTTCACCAGTCTTTGAGAGGCAAGATTACATGTTTTGGAGAAGGGAAATCTAAGGGAGAAGCTCGGATTTGGCTAGATCTTCATCGATCTCTTCTTTGGGAGTTTGTAGAGCGAGCGAGGGAAGCCGCCCCCATTGCGGCGTCCGTGGAAAGCCTTTCCACCTAGCTTGGCTTGTCTTCCTTCTTCCATTGTTTGAGGGAGTTTTTTTATTATGCCATTTGTAGTTGTTTGCATGGATTTGTTGCTTGGATTTGTTTGTATGGATGAGTAGACCCCAAGGTCACTGGATGCGGTGAACCTTAGGGGTGAACTTGTGTATTTGGATGATTTAAGTTTGTTTATTGCAATTGTTGTGTTTTGAGATTCATTCTTGGTGCATTTGATGTGTTGCTTACATGAGAACTCTGTAAACCAACTGCTAGGTTGTACTTGGTAGCGTGACCATCGCCCTTGTACTAGACACACCAAGTTTGGAAGGGATTCATGTACGAATACGCCGTGACCATCGGGTATTCTGTACCCCTCCACCATTAGGGCTAGACCAAGTTGTGTTCCGGCTCTAATTAGGGATTTCCCCACTTGTTAATGCAATCGTATGAGGATTTGATCGGAAGAAATTCTGTGTCAATACTTATACCGGATTAGGGGTCAATGGCCGTGACCATCGGGTTGACCTAATCTAGGAAATCTCTAGGTCCAAACCTTCAATTGCATGACATTCTTAGCATCCCCATGCACTTTAGTAGCCCCTAGGGAATCCGCATCCGTGACCGTTCCTTTCCCCGATTTTTATACCCCTCTCCGTATTTTTAGTCTCCACTTGTAGTTATCTTATTTAAATTAATAGATTAGAGAAACCTTTCGAATCAGTCGGCTAGACAATAAGCGAAGAGGAAGTAAGGGTAGATCCTTGGGCCTGGGGAATCGACCCTCTCGTGCTCGCACGAGAGGTATTACTAACGACTCCGTGCACTTGCGGATC
>NC_052486.1:10423662-10463685 GCF_009730915.1 Dioscorea cayenensis subsp. rotundata
ACTTTTGGCTTCTTCCTCATTGTCTCCACAACCCTCACATGCACAAAAAGTAACACAAATACACATGAATGAGCAATAAAATATGAGAAAAGTAATGCTCATTGTAAGAAAATAATACTTCTTATAACTAATACACAAGTGATAAGTGCTTGTGCGATATGAATGCAAAGCGTTCTTTCCTTATATTGAGCATTACTTTTCTCGGGTTTTACACTAATATGTGTGTTTTTATGTTACTTTTATACAGGTAGGGTTGTGAAACCAATTATGAAGGAAAGAAGCCAATGTGGATCACAATGCACCGATTTTGCAGGAAATCTTGCTAAAGTTCAAACGCGGAGATATAAGTCGGGTGCGAGATGCTAGATTGTGTGCCAACCTCCCCACATTTGAGTTTGCACAACCATTTGGACGGGCATAAGGGCAGTCACACTCAAGCATTCTGACTTATGAACATATAACAAGATCTCCATCAACTTATCCATCATTGAAGAAGCAAAGCAATCCACGGCATAAACATGTGCCCATTTATGTTACCTCGATGAAAAGTGGATTCGGGAGTATTTTTGGAAGAGTACTATAGCAAATCACTGTAGCAGCCACACGGCCGGCCGAAAATCACAATTCAAGAGAATCCACACGGGGTGTGGAAATTACCAACGCCCGTGTGGAAATTCCATAGGGGCATGGGAAAAATCCACAAGACCGTGTGGATGCCCGATTCCAGCCCTATTTAAAGCCGATTTCAGCCCCAATTTCAGCATTCTTTTCTCCATCTTTTTCCCAACTTGAGAGAGGGTTTCGGCTAGAGTTTTGAGAGGTATTGGTTAAGGTTTTGGAGAGGTTCTACGGCTGTGACATCATTATTCCTGAGGAAGAAGGTTGGTAGGGGAGCTTCCGTCAAGGAGTATCCTATACCGGAGAAGGGAATCCTTGGACGACGAGTAGAGGACTTTCCACAAGACCATCAACACGACTATCGAGGGGGTTTTTCTATGGATTTATTGCTTTTACATTCTATTTCTTTGATTGTACTTAGCTCCATGGAGAGCTAAACCCCTAGTGGGTACTTGGGTATTTGTGAACCCTAGGATGTATTTGTTTCATTGAATCTCTTTATTATGCTTCCAATTAATTAATGTTTGTTGTGAGTTCCAACCTTTAATGTTTGATTGGATGAACATTTCCTACGCTGACACTAGGGGTTGAGAGTTTTTGTTGGTAACCTTGTGAGTGAGTGACACACCACGAGCGTTATACAAAGCTAGGTTGGAGAGGGTTGAGACGGTGAGTCGAGAGGTACATGAGCCGCTCCCTTTCCTCCAACGTGATAGATTCTAACCCGCTCCTCGAGTTCTTTGCGGCCATAATAGTGCGAATGGACTAAGGGATGACCCCCCATGGGGCTTAGTTGCGTGTCAATGTGAGTGAAGCGTTGAGGTGATCTAAGTATCTAGGGCTTAATCGTGGTTAGGGACCTTCCACCTGGACCAAAAGGTTAGGTCTATAATTAGAAAGAGATTTCTCACTTGGAATCCTAGAGCTCTTTGCAACTCTGTTCGAGTGCGAGGTTGAGAGGTTATCTAATCTCCTCCCGGACATGTATAGTTAGACATAGTTGACCCTTAGATTTGGGACTATGTAATTAAGGATTTCCACTGACTCACCATTGCATTGATTAGGAAGCATAATAGAGGGTTCTTGCACTTGAAACAATTATCCTAGGGCAGAGCATTATCCGAGTATCCCATCTTTATAGATTGCCTTACCTCCTCCTTTACTCGTGCTCTCTTACTTGTTGCTTTTAGTTTTGAGAATTGAATCATTGTCACACTTATCACTATTGATCTTTCACATAGCTAAGAAGCGGATTAAGTGTTTTTATTCCCTACTCCCTGTGGATTCGATACCTGTTCATCCGGGATTATTACTTCGACAAACCCGTGCACTTGCGGGATATACGGAAGGGGATCTTACCAACAAGCAGTTATCAAACTCCCCCACACTGAAGCTTTTGCTTGTCCTCAAGAAAAATAAAACATTGAAACATAAAAGGAGGAAATCTTAAAAGTTCTTGGCCTTAGGTTCACCAAAGCATACAAGAGAAGCATTCTACAAGTAAGGAAAATTTTAACACTGAATAAGAAAAATCAATGCTCTAGCTAAAAACTCAAACCAAAAAGCACAACAAAAGCTGATATCATGTAAGTGCGTGTAGATTCACTCAAGTCAACCCATTGTATACTCCTCAGAGCTCTAAGTTAGAGGGACTTATTTATGTACAAAAAGAAAGATAAGAGGTGGTAGTAGCTTCACACATCCTCTAAGATAGCCCTTTAAAAGGCGGCCGCTAGGGTGGCTTTCACTCTTTCAAGGTGGTAGCTCTTTCTACCAGGGTAGTAGCTTTTACTCATCCAATGAGATAACTCTTTCCATCATTAGGGCATAACTAGTATCTGACTTATGAGAGTAGCTTCATACTTCATAGGTGGTAGCTCTTTCCACGCCCAACAACCAAACAAACATAACTATCTTTTTTTCCTTTTTTTATTCCTTCAACCTTTTTGTTAAAAGAAACTAAAGCAAGGAACAAACTAAACTAGTCCCTTAAACATCAAACTTGAGTTTCTACAAGGTTTAATGAGCTGAGTAGTTCAACAAGTGTTAATCGGGCAAATATTCCTAAAAATCCATGTAAAAACTATAGCATGAGAAAATTCAATGTTAGAGATTCTCCTAAACTTAAGAATACAACCATTGCACTTAGGTGAACCGCCATTGGCTACATGAGCATATACAATAAAAGCATACATATAGAACATGTGTAATGTGAACTTCCCCCCACACTTAAGATGTACATTACCCTCAATATACGCATGAAAGCACAATAAAAAGTATAACAATTGAAAACATATGTGAAGGTAGGTAATTGAAACTATACTCCCCTAAACTCGTAATGGTATGTTTGATGGAGCTATGTTCCCTGAGAGTTGAGTCCCAATGGGTTGTGGAGCACACATGACCATGTGAAAACCACAATGACCATGTCTATGACTATTTCTCAATTTTCATACTCAGAAGACCATCTACACATATACACAAGTGGGTTCAGTGAAGCTTAATCAAAAATAAAATAAAACTCGAGTATATAAAGATAAAGCAATGAAATACAACTCAAGATAACTGAAAATAAAATATAAACTTAGAAGAAGGATCCTTTCTGAGAAGTACAAGTCCAAAACATAATGCTGAAATAAAATATGAAAAATAAGAATGAAGAAAAGTAAAGACGTCTTAAGCGTCAGTGTCTGGTGATATCTCTGTTGCTACTACAAGATGATGCTGGTAGATTTGTCAGTATTGCTGGAACTGGTGATGGTGGTGCCGGTGATGCCTGAGGGGAACAGGGTCTCATCACAAAGGGTAAGGTCGCATCTCGCTCTAGTAGCTGCTGAAGTGTGTCAAGACACGCCATCACCTCAATGTGGTTCATGACCTATATAGCACAAACCTCGGCCAGGTCACTCTATAGCACCGCCACATCACTCTCGAGCCTCTCAAATCGATTATGGGCTTGAGTCAGAGAGAAAATCTTGACTGGTGGTGTCTTCTATGCTGTGAGTGGCACCTCTATCTCCATCTACTGCTCTTATGGCTCGGGAATAGGATGAGGCTCCTCGGCAACATCAATTTCCCCCTCAGCTATCTCTAGAGTGGGTGTAACCAATACATACACTCCCGTCTTGTACTTGCATACCATCCCCATCAATCGTAGTGTCTCTATGCCCAGGGGAGCAAATACGATCATCTTCTTTGCCCCACGAATGGCATCCAAAAGATCCATCCATATGGTGAGTCTGGCAATGTAGGGACCAGAGAAGAGCACTCCTACCCTTGCGTACTATCTTTGATGGCACAGGTACTCTTCCATGATGTGTCCTAGGTAGAGTGGCTTGCTCTGTACGATCGAGTAGAGATAAAGCAACTCATGGCGAATGAGTACACCGGTGCTATCACCACGTCCATTCATCAACCTGCTTAAGATGACATGAAGATAACGATATGCAGGTCGGGAAAGACACGAGGCCTTAGACACCCCCGGCTCGTATTATCCCTGGTCACAAAGTGCTCGATATGCATGCTGAGGAGTCAAATTGCCCGGATAATCGGTCGATAACTACTCATACTACTCAGTGTTAATGTAGGTCTCATCATATAGACTAAGTCTAACGGAGAACTATGTGACGTTTATACTATGGTACTGGTCGAATGCTCTGAACTGAATCGTGTCTATCCTATCAAAACTTGTGTATGATCTATCAAACTCGAATGATGTAAGACCTCCACTGTCAACATATGAATGGCCGGCTCATGAATCAGTAACAGCTGGTGCCAACTCCCCACTGCAAGCAACTGCTCAACCTCACCAGCCATGTCATTGGACAACTGTATCTCTCTGATCGTATTCAAGTATGGAAAATGCGTCTGACCGAACTTAAGCTTAGCTAACCTCTCAAAACGAGCTTGGTGCTCAGGAATAGCAAACTCCATGTGTTCTGGCGTTGGAGAATACTCTCTAGGATGCTTGCCATCTTACTTCTTTGACTTGGGTGCCATACTTGCAGGAATTGAAAAGAAAATAATCAAACAAACTCAAAGATTCAATACTGCAGAAATCCACACGGTCGTGTGAAAATTCCACATGCCCTTGTGGATCCACGGGGCATGAAAACAGCACGGTCACTATGAAAAATTCCACAAATACATCAAAATTCACTCAAAACTTAGTCTAAAACATGCACCAACGATTTTAACATACAAGCAAAGCAATAATCACCAGTTTCATCGAAATAAATCAAGATTGGTGAACAAACGAGGGAATGAGGGTTTACCAACAAGATGAAGATAAAAAACTTGAAAGCGACTAGAAAACTTGAATGAAACCATTCTAAATTGATAGTGATAAGATGAGTGAGTGCAAGGACGTGTTCTCTAAGTTTTTGGGAGTGCAAAAATGAAAAGGGACAATAGATTTATAAGGCATAAAACTCACCATCCCTAGATCCTTATGGTTTTTTTCTTACGCCTTTAAGTAGCCTGTAAGTGGTTAGATATAAAATACTTTTCTGATAATTTTTGGGGAATCTTTTGATGGCCAAGTAAAGGAAATCATGGGTACAATTTCTTAGGGTCTTTAACAACAATCCAGTGAGGGGGAGACTCTTATTCACCATCTAGAACACCATTGGAGCTATCGAGGATAATCCTTGGTGACGTTAAAGGAAGATAGGAGGAGAGTTCAAATAGAGAATGGGTATTCATGTTGTTATTCATTTCACTTATCTACATTTGATTGTATCAGTGTTCTCCTTTAATAGAGAACTAACTAGTTGGTGTTCGGGTGTATATTGAAACCAGGGTTGACATTATTATTGAAATTAGTTGTAGATTTTGAATACTTTTATGTTAATTGATTAATTATAAAATATTGTTGTTAAATTCAATAGCAAGAGCTAAGAATTCATGATTGATGTATTTGTGGGATGAACCAAAAGATCCACCTAGTATAGACAAGCCACAATTAAAAGGGATCACGAGTCTTCTTAGAAATAGGGCATTTTGGATTTGAGAATTCTACACTTGTGATCATTCTGAGTAACTTAGTATGGAATTAGGGGCAATTATTTCTAGAGGAGATTTGTTTATCCTTTGAATTTTTTGCTTTCCGTAGAAAGAGTTCATAGAGTGTATTGCTAACATAGGGTAGTTTGCATCAGTGTTCTATGAAATCAATTAATATTTACCTTGAGAGAGGGGATAGTATGCTTTATGAACTCTCTTGGTTCAATTAGAATATAAGATTTTATGCAACCATTATTCATGAGATTACAAACCTTAGGGGAATTGATGTAGTCTCTGCAAATGCACAGGTCACGCACAAGTAGTAAAGTGATACCCCCCGAGGGGTAAGGTTGTTGAACCACAGTGACTGGACTTAAAGTACTAATTGAACTTTTGATGTTCAGTTAAACAAAGATTGTAATAAGATTGAATTAAAAGATAACAACAAAGGAGAGAATAATGGTAGTGATAGAGGGATTAGGATTTTGTTTTCAACAACAAAAGAGTAATGCCCGTAATGATTCCTATGAATTATAGCATGCTGACTTGATCCAAAGCCTACTAGGTACATTCTAAGGTTCTTGTATGTGCTCAAGAGCAATGTTGAAACTATGGTTCTCAAATACACCAAGGTTCTACTAAGATAACTAAATTACCAAAGCATCTATGAACATCAACACATCTAGTTATGCAAACACATCATTAACACAAGAACCCAAAAAAAACTCTGTAAACATTAAAATCAAGTAGTCAAAGCATACAAAACAACATAGTTCACATCCCAGGGCACTGTGGATGGTTAGCCCCTCATGGATGGATACAAGAAGAAAGACAAAGATGAAAAACTAGAGAAAGAAGCCATGACTCACTTCTTCTTGAGATAGTCTTCCTCACCGAGCTCCGTATGCTAGGAACATTTCTTTTACTCCGTCAAATTAGTTGTTTTTCTTTTTCTTTATTTTTTCTTAATTTTTCTTCTTTTATTTATTCTAGTTTGTGTTCTTTGCACATTTGTAGTGTTGCTAAAAAGTAAATCATCAAAAATTGTGGATAATGAAGTCAACGTTGAACAAGTGATTGGAACACGATTATGGATAACTTTGTTAACTAAGATAAGATTAATAACAGTAATAGTAGAAGGAGAACTTTCCATTGCAATAGCAAAGCAGGAAAATCATCACGGGACTTATCTGATTATGCCAATAGAACAATGAATAGATATAAGTCCAAGATCTTCTGATTGCCCATAGCAACAAATAATTTCTAACTGAAGCCTACCTTTGTGCAAATGGTTCAATAGTAAGTCCAATTTTATGGATTGTCAGATGAGAATCCTACTAGTCACAGTAGGGAATCTTGGAACTCAGAGACATGTTAAAGATGAAAGGGGTCTCATAATATGAAATATGGTTAAGATTTTTCCTATTTTTAGTAAACGGCCATCCAAGTTGTGGCTCCAAGTACTTTCTCTAGCCACCATCATTACATGGGTGCAACTTATGGAAGCATTTCTAAATTGGTACTTCCTTCCAGGTAGGACCACAAAACTAAGGCATGAGATCACCTACTTTGCTTAGGCAGACATTGAGTATCTGTTCAAGATGTAGGAGAGATTCAATGACTTATTGAGGAGGTTCCCAAATAAAAAAATCTCTGAGTGAGTGAAGTTCTAGATATTTCACTAAAGGCTTCATCAAAACATTAGGTAGTTGATTGACTTAGCACCAGGAGGATCACTTGGCAATAAAATCCTAGAGGCAGTCAAGAAATTGATTAAGGAAACATCAACGAACAATGACCAATGGAATCACGAGGAAGTCAGTTTCTGATATAGCTAAGTTGTTAGAAGTCAGCAAGCTTACCGCATTACCTACGTGCTAGAAGCCTTGCACAAGAAAATTGACAATTTTTCACATCCAAAATCTATAACACTTATGTCTTGTGAGACATGTGGGGACAGACATATAGCAGCTGATAGTTTAATTATAGGGATAGGGCATGGATCCATAGAGCAAGTGGACTTCACTAGTAGTTCTCTCTAACCACAAGAGAACCCCTATAGTAACACCTAAGCTCCTCAATGGAGGAATCATCCAAATTTTTCATGGAACAATTAAGGGAATAGTAGAAGCATGTACCAGAATTTTCCTCTTATCCACCAAAAGCCTAGAAGCCTATTCTTCAGGATGTGTTGACCAGTTCATTTAAACCACGGATATGAAGTTTGAGTAGTCTATTCTATAATTCCAAAGCATTGAGTCCAGCATGAGAAACCAACAAGCATCTTTTTAAAATTTAGAGAATCGGGATGGACAGATTGTAAAGCTTCTATCCGATAGACAATAAGGTAGTTTACTAAGTAACAACGAGGAAAATCCTTGACAGCATCTCAAGGCTATCATCTTTAGGAGTGTCAAACGAGTTGATATGATGAGAGAAACTCCACGGAGTAAGGAGAAGGAACCAATTGTTGAAGATCAACATAAATTGGTATAAGGAAAGGGTCCCACAATGAACATAGACAAGATAATGCCTCCACCGGTCAAAGAGTTTGTATCTCGGCTATCATATTCCTCAAGGTTGAAAATAGATCAAACAGATGAGTAATTCAAGAATTTCTCATATTTGTTTAAGAAATTGCACATCAATATACCATCTATTGAACCTCTATCTCAAATACTGAAGTATGTCAAGTTCCTAAAAGATTTGCTCAAAAACAAGGGGAAATTTAAAGAAGTCTTTACAATTACATTGAGTAAAGGAAGTTCGCTAATACTTTGAAACCAAATGTTGAAGAAGAAGAAGAAAGATCCAGAAGATTTCCTTATCCCTCAAATGACTGGTGATTTGGTTAATGAAAAGGTTTTAGCCAATTTAACGGCTAGTATTAATGTCATACCATACCCCATGTTCACAAAGTTAGCACTCAATGACTTTTAACTAATTAGGATGAATTTGCTATTAGCAGATAGATCCATTAGGTATCCTATTGGTATTATTGAGGATTTTTACTTAATCTTAACAAGTTTGTTTTTTGATGTGGATAAAGATGTTGAGGTACCTCTCATACTAGATCGGTCATTTTTAGCTACCTCCCAAGCCCTAATTGACGTTAGTAATGGGAAAATGACATTTAGGATTGATGATGAAGAGGTAGATTTTGCATTATCGGCTTCTATGAAACATTCGTTTGATTCTGGTAATTCATGTTTTCATGTGGATGCAACTAATTTTGATTATTTATGATTATGTGCAATAAAAGGTGGACAAGAAGCCTTTCGAGTATTCATTGGAGGACCCTCAAGAAGAAGACACACCTTCCTGGCCTAGCAAGAATAAGACTAGAGGACAATTGTACAAAAACAATAGAGGACAGCCACTAATGTGAAGAAAAAAAAGATCAAACTTTAGCTCAAGTAGGTAATTCATAAGTCCATCGACTTGATTGGTAAGTTCCCTATTATCTCTGATGTTGGACTTGAGCAATGTTATGGGGATACTAACATCAAGGGAGGGGAGTATCCTTTTTGGAACCTCCTTAGCATTCACAGAACAAGTATATCAAGCAAGTGATGTAAAACAAGAGCTTCTTAAGAGGCAACCCAAGCATTTTTAGAGCACTATTCCCAAGATTGAGAACTTTATAACTGGTTTGGAGTCTTTTGAAGCCAATTCACCACATCGGATTTTTGGATTTACCTCTTGCTTAATGAAATAACCATTTCTCTTCATTTTTATGGAAAACTCTTATTGGAATGCGGTGGATTGTCTTAGATCAATTCTTAGGAGTCATTTGGGTAGTTCTGATTGAATATTGGTATAAATTTTGAGCTCCATTGTATTAGAGGGGTCCTTACAGTTTGAGCTAGAAGCTTTCAGTCGTAAGGGCTATTATAAAGGAAGTATCCTCGAATCTTACAACCATAAGTCTTCCAATAAGAATGTCATAAGCAGATCCCTCTAATTCGACACCTCTTGTGCAGCTGACTTTCTTTACCTTATGTTTTTAAGAGTAGTATAACTACTTCAAGACAAAACTCTTTAACTAGTCTCGTACTATTGAGTACCAGGTGTTTATGCATCTTGGTCTAGAGGAGGAGATCTACAAGATTATAGACTTTGGGGGTAGAACTAGCTCCCATCCATAGAGGAGCTGAGCTGGTGTGTTGTGGGGTCACTTTGGAGGTACTCAGCACTTTCGAGGGTGACAAAAGTCCGGTAGGGTTCACTCGACCCAAGCTATCTAGTGTTAGATATTCCATGAACCCTAGTGTTTGATCTATACAGAGCTTTCTCTACTACTAGGTCTCTATGACACCGAGTTCAGCTCGACCTACTAGTACGATAATCTCCTGATTAACTTCTAGCCCAGAGTCATGGCAACAGGAGTCTAGCTTTGCCTCAGCTATTGGTAGAACTACAAGTTGGACTCACAAAGGCCTCCAATCTGATCCAAACAACGTAAAAATACATGTATGCTATCATTGTCCAATCGATCATTGCTAAGATAATAGTACAATAGTAGTGGGCCAGTACGAGTTATACTTTCCACATAATATTGTAGAGCACCACCCCATTTACTAGGCACATGCTGGCAAAATTGCTCCTACACTAAGGCCCAGCACGTGTACCTTAATGCCATCTTGCCTGGGTCCAATGTCACATAGCTCTTATGAAGGATGGGACTCCTATAGCGTCTTGAGGGTTTGGCGATTGTTAGCCCCCAAGCACCTTTGAGGATCAAGACCCTGCACTCCATGAGGATCATCATCCAACGAGGCTCCTACTATATCCTTGACCCTAGCACCATAGATCAGCCAGCCGATCGGTGTGAGGATGGCTCAAAGGAGGAGTCTAATGATGAGTGATGGAAGAATTTATTGGTGTGTAAATTATGCAATTATATAAGCATACAAGCATGCAGTTAGTACTATAATTGGTCTATGATACAAAAAGTGTAGGGATCATCAAATAATACCTCATAGATAAACATGAGGGTCATATTTCCCAAGGAATGGTTAGAAGCTCCTATCACTTCCTTTGCACTTAATCAATAACCTAATCATTTATGCTCTTTCTTTAGTTTACTTATACAACACTGACAATGGCCTTTTGTATGTGTACCATAAGTGCACGGGTTGTCAAAGTAATAAAAGTACCCTGGTGAGTGGGTAGTCATATCCACGAAGAATAGTGATTGGAAACACAAGATTTTCTATTTAATTATGGTCAATATGAATCAATAGTGGTGCGGACAATATCAATGTGAAAAAGAAAATAAATAAAGAAAACAAGAAAGAGAGATGCAATAAAATGAGAGGAGAGGCAATCGATAGAAGGTGGGGCACCCAGATATTGCTCACCCTAAGACTATTGCTTCAAGTGCAAGACTAATTATTATATCTCCCAACTGATGTCTAATGAGTCGTGGAAATCCTTTAACACACGGTCCTAAACCTAAGGTCAACTGCAACTAACCCTACACTAGGTCCCGGTGGAGAACTCGCTCAGTCTCAACACCTCATGCTATGCAAGCTTGCTTAAAGCTCTAGGGACTCAAAGTGATAAACCCTATTCCCTAATCTATATCTAATCCTTTGGTCTAGGCAAAAGACCCCTAGTCACAGTTAAGCCCAACACTAAGGATTTTTTCAACGCTTCACACTGTTACTTGCACAACTAAGCCCCAGTAGAGTTTCTCCCTTAGCAATTTAGTCTATTGTGAACACGGAGGTAGGATAAATCACACTAGAAGAGAAAGGGAATGTTCTGCTACCTCTCGACTCACCCTCTGATCCCTCTCCAATCTAGCTTTGTCTAACACTCATGTGTGTCACTCGTCCACAAGGATTACCAAGAAGGATTCTCAATCATAGTGTTACTCTAAGGGAAAATCAACTCAACAAGCATTAAAGATTGGAACTCAATTAAAATGACAATTAAAGAAAACATAATGAAAGATCAATGAAACAAAACCATTCTGGGGTTTACAAGTCCAAGTACCCACTAAGGGTTTAGCTCTCCAAGGAGCATGTTACAATTAATGAAATCAAATGTAAAAACATGCAATCCATAAGTAAAAACCCCTTGGTGTCAGTGTCAATGGTCAAGTGGAGTAGGCTCATTTTCTCTGAAGGTTTCCTTGTGAACCTAGGGCACACCTTGCTTAATCGATGCCGATGAAAGCTCCTCCAATAACTATCTTCCTAAAGAATGTGGTCTTGAAGGACGTAGAACCACTCCAAAAGCCTTGGCAAAGCCTCTCCAAACCCTAGCGGTGAGCGCCTCCAAAGATGGGGAAGAGATAGGAAAACGGTTGGAAAGGCATCCCCAAATCGTTATAAGTCATGGCTTTAAATAGGCTGGAATCGGGCATCCACAGGGGCGTGTGGAATTTCCACGTGCCCTTGTGAAGTTCTAGAACTTCAATTTTTAGTGAACTGTGAACATTAATTGCTACACTATTTTGTTACAGTATTTTGCTATAGTAAACTGCTACAGTACTTCCCCAAAAATGTTCCCAAATCGACACTCTTTATCAAGGCCACATAAAGGGCACACATCCATGCGGTAGATCGCGTTGCATCTTCAATAATGTTATATTGACGGAGATCTTGTTAGCCTTGCACAAGTCAGAACATGCGAATGTGACTACCTTTGTGCCCCTCTAAACCATGTGTTTGCTTATGCACGATAGAGGTTGGCACGCAATCACGTGGTTTTGAGCACAACTTGTGTCTTCGCGTTTGTTCACTCCAAGATTTCATCAACAAAGAGCATCCACAATCTACTTTTGCCTCCTTTCTTCCACTATTGTCTCCACAGCCCTATATGCTCAAAAGAAACAAATACACATGTATAAGTGATAAAATCTGGGAAAAAAATGTTCAATGTAAGAAAAGAATACTTTGTATTGCTAATACACAAGCACTTATCAAACTTCCCCACACTTAAGCTTTTGCTTGTCCTCAAGCAAAAATAAAACATTAAAGCATAAAAGAAGGAAATCTTGAAAGTGCTTGGCCTTAGCTTCACCAAACCATGCAAGGGAAGCATTCTACAATTAAGGAAATTTTTACACCGAATAAGAAAAATCAATGCTCTAGCTAAAATCTCGAATAAAAAAGGACAACAAACCTAAAATCGTGTAAGTGTGTGTAAACTCACTCAAGTCAACCCAACATGTACTCCTCAAATGTCAAAGTATAAAGGACTTATTTATGTACAAAAAGAAAGGAGAAGGTAGTAGCTTCACACATCCTCTAAGGTAGCCTTTTCCGAAGTGGCCACTAATGTGGCTTTCACAGTTTCGAGGCGGTAGCTCTTTCTACTGGGGTAGTAGCTTTTACTCATCCAATGAGATAGCTCATTCTCTCATTAGGTCAATACTAGTACTCGACTTATGAGAGTAGCTTCATACTTCATAGGTGCTAGCTCTTTCCACCCCCAACATACAAACAAACACAACTATATATTTTTTTTAATTAAGAGAAGCAACAACTAAACTAGTCCCTTAAACATCCAACTTGAGTTTCTACAAGGTTTAATGAATAAGTAGTGCAACAAGTGTCAATCGGGCAAAAATTCCTAAAAATCCAAGTAAAAACTAGAGCATATGAATATTCAATGTTAAAAATTCTTCTAAACTTAAGAATACAACCGTTGCAACAAAGGTGAACCGCCATTGGCTACATGAGCATGCACAATCAATACATAAGTACAGAACATGTGAAATGTGAACTCCCTCCCCCACTTAATATGTACATTTCCCTCAATGTATGCATGCAAGCACAATAAAATACTCCCCTGAACTCCTAATGATACGTTTCATAGAGCTATGTTCCTTGAGAGTTGAGTTCCAATGGGTTGTGGAGCACACACGGCCATGTGAATATCACATTGACCGTGTCCATGACTAGTCCTCAAATTCCATACTCACAAGACCATCTGCGCATATTCACAAGGGGTTTAGTGAAACTCAGCAAAAAAAAAAATAAACAAAGTATATAAAGATATAGAAATGAAATACAACTCAAAACAACTTAAAATAAAAGATAAACTCAGAAGGAGGATCCGTTCTGAGTGATACAAGTCCAAAATGAAATACTGAAATAAAATCTGAAAACAAGTAAAATAATAGATACCTCAAGCGTCGGTATCTGTTGCTGTCTACTCTACTACTGCTGGTGGACATGAGGATACTGCTGGTGGAGATGCTGGTGCTGCTAGAATAACTGGTGATGGTGGTGTTGTGATGGTGGTGCTACTATAGTATATCGAGACGCGCCATAACCTCTGAATGGTTCGCGGCTTGTGCGGAGTAAATCTCAGTGATCTCAGTCCGTAGTACCCCCACTACACTCTCAAGCTTCTCGAAATGATGATAGGCTTGAGAAGGACATAAAATATGCACTAGAGGTGGCTCCAGTGCTGTAGGGGGTGTATCGGTTTCTATCGGCTCTTGCTGTGGCTCCTGTTGCGGCTGAGAACCCTTTGCTGCCTCTCTCTTGACCTCAACTGGCTCTAGTGGGGGCATGATCATCACATACTCCCTTTCTCTATATCTGCGGATCATGCCCATCAGACGCATGGTCTCCAAGCCGAGGGGAGAAAACATAATCATTTTATCGGTCCCTCTGATCGCCTCAAGTAGACCCATCCTGATAATGAGTCTAGTAATATATGGGCTGGTGAAAAGTACTCCTACCCTAGTGTACTATCCCTGATGGCACAGGTACTTTTCCATGATGTATCACAGTTGGAGTGGCACGCTCTTTACTATCGAGGAGAGATACAGTAATGACAAAGTCCCCTTGCGTATATCCCGCAAATGCACGGGTTTGTCGAAGTAATAATCCCGGGTGAGCGGGTATCGAATCTATAGGGAGTAGGGAATAAAAATACTTAATTTGATTCTTAATTATGTAAAAGATTAATGATAATGAGGGTGACAATGATTCAATTCTCAACAGTAAAAGCAACAAGTAAAAGAGCAAAAGTAAAGAAGGGGGTAAGGCAATCGATAAAGATGGGGTACCCGGATAATGCTCCACCTAGGATAATTGTTTCAAGTGCAAGAACCCTCTATTATGCTTCCTAATCAATGCAATGGTCAGTTGTGGAAATCTTTAATTACATAGTCCCAAATCTAAGGTCAACTATGCCTAACTCTATGCATATCCCGGAGGAGAAATTGAACAATCTCAACACCTCGCACTAGCATAGAGTTGCAATAAGCTCTAGGGATTCCAAGTGATAAATCTCTTCCTAATTATAGACCTAACCCTTTCGTCCAGGTGGAAGGTCCCTAACCACAATTGAGCCCTAGATACTAAGATCACCTCAACGCTTCACTCCGTTGCACGCGCAACCAAGCCCCAGCGGAAGTTCATCCCTTAGACCATTCACTCTATTATGGCCGCAAAGAACTCAAGGAACGGAGGTAGAATCTATCACGCCAGAGGGGAAAGTGGATGCTCCTGTACCTCTCGACTCACCCTCTCAACCCTCTCCAACCAAGCTTTGTCTAACACTCGTGATGTATCACTCACTCACAAGGTTACCAACAAGAACTCTCAACCCTAGTGTCACTATAGGGGAAATGTTCATACAATCAAGCATTCAAGGTTGGAACTCACAATAAACATCAATTTATTGAAAGCATAATAAAGAGGTTCAAAGAAACAAATACATCCTAGGGTCACAATACCCGAGTACCTACTAGGGGTTTAGCTCTCCATGGAGCTAAAGAAATAGAATGTAAAAGCAATGAATCCATAAAGAAACCACCTCAATAGTCGGGTCGATGGTCTTGTGGAAAATCCTCTACTCGTCGTCCAAGGATTCCCTCGTCCGGTATAGGATACGCCTCGACGGAAGCTCACCTACCAACCTTCTTCTAAAGGAATGATGATGTCGGAGCCGTAGAACCTCTCCAAAACCTTGGCCAATACCCCTCAAAACCCTAGCGGAAGCCCTCTCTCAAGTTGGGGAAAAGATGGAGAAAAAAATACCAAAATCGGGGCTGATTCGGCTTTAAATAGGGCTAGAATCGGGCGACGACACGGGCGTGGATGCTTCACGCACCCGTGCGGAATTTCCACACGGGCGTGGGTAATTTTCACACGCCCGTGTGGATTCTCTGAAACTGCGATTTTCGGCCGGCTATGAACAGGAAATGCTACAGTGCTTTGCTATGGTAACCTGCTACAGTATTTGTCCTGAATAGCTTCCCGAATCCATACTTTCATCGGAGTAACGCAAACGGGCACACATTCATGTCGTGGATCACTTGCTTCTTCAATGATAGGCACGTTGGTGAAGCTCTTGTTCTATGTGCATAGGTCGGAATGCTCGAGTGTGACTGCCTTTGTGCCCCTCCAAATGAATGTGCCAAACCCGAATACGAGGAGGTTGGCACACACTCTAGCATCTCACATCGACCTATGTCTTCGCGTTTGAACCTTAGCAAGATTTCCTCCAAAATCGGTGCATTGTAATCCACATTGGCTTTTTTCCTTCATACTCAGCCTCGCAACCCTACCTGCATAAAAGTAACATAAAAACACACATATTAGTGTAAAAACCCAAGAAAAGTAATGCTCCACATAAGGAATGAACGCTTCGCCTTCATATCGCACAAGCACTTATCAAGTAACACCTAGCTACTAAGTACACCGGTGCTATAACCACGGGCATTCACTGACCTCCTCAAGATGGCATCAAGATAACGATATGCAGGTCGGGAAAGACACGTGGCCTTAGATACCGCTGTCTTGTACTATCCCTAGCCACATATTACTTGATATGCATGCTGAGGAGTCAAGCTACTAAGATAATCTGTATGAAGCTTCTCGTACTCCTCTATGTCAGTAAAGGCCTCATTATATAACCCCAAACAGATTAAAAACTATTTGATGCTCATGCTATGGTATTGGGCAAACACTCTGAACTGAATAGCGTCTATGCTGTGAAAACTAGAGTATGATCTTTGAAACTCAAACGATGCAAGTATTTCCAATATCTTTATATGAATGGCCAGCTCAGGAATAAGTAACAAACGACGACAACTCCCCATAGTGAGTAACTGCTCGACCTCATCTACCATGTCGTCTGCCAACTGGATATTTCTCATAACACTCAGATCTGGAAAATGGGATTGGCCAAACTTGAGTTTTGCCAATATCTCAAAGCATGTCTAATGGTCAGGAATCGCAAACTCTATATGCTCAGGTTATAGAGAATGCTCACATGGATGCTTGCCAGCTTGCTCCTTAGATCTAGGGCCATATCTGTAAGAATTGAAGAAGAATTGATCAAAGGATCTCAATGATTTAATATTGCAGAAATTCACACGGTCGTGTGGAAATTTCATACAACCGTATGGATTTGACACGTCCGAATATGCGTGTGAACCGCAAGTGCACGGTTGTCGAAGTAATAAAATACCCGGTGAGTCGGGTAGTTGAATCCACAGGGAACAGGGCTACTAGTACCAACTTCTTCTCTGCTTTCTAGCCTAATGATAAATGGAAAGGTGTGGTGATCTAATGTGTAAAGAAATGAATACCGGAGATGAATATACAAGGGTGAAATGAATGGAGATCTCAATCACTAATAGTGGGGTATTCGGGCAATGCATCCTAGGATAGAGATCTCAATCAGTAAAAGTGGGGTATTCGGGCAATGCTACCCCTAGGATTCAGGTATTAGGTACCGGATAAGCAAAGTGTTTTTATGATGAGTAAGTTAAGTCATGGAAATCCAAAAAATAATCGGATCCAGCCACCAAATCACTGATACTAGTCCCCTACGAGGTCCCGGTGGAGAAATCGCTCAATCTCAACACCTCACACCCCATATGACGGCAAATCACTTTAGGGATTCCAAGAGGTGTATCTGATTCCTAAAGATTGATCCAACCCTAATTCCCGGCGAAGGATCCTAACCCCCTACAAGGTCCCAACAGAGAAATCTCTCAATCTCACGCCTCACACCAAATATGGTTGCATAGAGCTTAGGAAACGGAGATAGAATACACCAATCGGAGGGGAAAGAAGATGTTCTATATCTCATGACTCACCATCTCAACCCTCTTCAATCTTGAGATTCTAACCCTAATGGAGACCTCTCTCTCAAAATGGTAACAAACCATGCAAACCAAATAACCAAAGGATCAATAAGGCAAGCAAGCATTAGACAATCAAGATTAAAACTTAATCAAACTCGGATTAAATAGAAACACTAAGCAAATCCACAAAAAAAGAGAATCCTAGGGTTCACAAGCCCAAATACCCTCAAGGATTTTAGCTCTCCATAGAGCAACATACAAAACACACTATCAATGAATGAAAGTACATTAAAACCATAGAAATAAATCCCCTTCTATATGAACTGATGGCCTTGATGGAGAGCTTCGACGTCTTGAAGGACCAAGCTCGAAGCTAGGTTCACCGGTGGCTTCCTTGATGCTATGACGGAGGAGGAATCGATCAAAGTTGGTGACGAAGCATCTCCAAAGCCGCAAAGACCTCCTCTCCAAACCCTAGCCGTCTCACCCCTCAAGAGCCGCACAAAAGATGAGAAAGAATAGGGCAAAACGGCTATTTATAGGGCTTAGACCGCGTGCGTGGCGTGCCCACGCGCCCATATGGATTTTTCCACGCTCCCGCGTGGGCTGCGAGAGCTTCACGTGGGCGCGTGAGCGATGAATTTCTAATACATTGCTTTGCTATAGTACACTTGCTACAGTGTTTTGCTATAATACTTTTCACAAAACGCGGTCCAAACACTCTTCTCTTGAGACCACATGTCCGGGCACACGTCCTTTGTGCCCTTCTAACTAGTGAATTGACTTGAATCTTCTTGGAAGTTGGCACACATCTCCACGTTTATGAACTCCTCCCGTGTCTTGGTCCTTGAATTGAACAAGAACTCCCAACATTGTGTCTTTATAGCCTATCTTTTGCTTCCTTTTTTTACTCTTCAAGGCATTCACAACCTATATGCATAAAAAAACACCAAATACACAATATGAGACATAAACCATGGTAAAAATGATGCTTAATGCATGTAAAACATATTTAAAAATATATCTAGTCAAGCACTTATCAGTATTCATAGGGCGTGAAAGCTGCACGGCCAACATGAAAAAATCTAAGAAATACATCATAAAAATCATTCCAAAATCATTCTAAAGAATGCACCAACAATTTAACATGTAAACAAAACCGCAATCACCAAATTTAGCCCAAAAAAAATCGAGATTTGGCGAAGAAAGAAGGAATGAAGGGTTATATATAAAATCAGAATGAAACCCTTGAAAGTGGCCGGGAAACTCGAATGAAATCCCTCTAAATCTAATGTCAGAAGTTGCGATAGTGAAAGTATGCGTTCTCTGAGTATTTGAGAGTGAAAATATGAAGAAATGTGAATAGGCTTTAAAAAAAATGGGTCTCTTGGCATTCCGTACATCCACACGAGCGTGTGGAAATTACCCACGCCCGTGTGACTCAATAGGAGAGCTTCAAAGAACCAGTCACATGCCCCTGTATACTCTTGGGATGACACACCTTGCCTCCGAATGCATCAGCACAAGCATGTGGAAGTTATTGTAGCAGGTACTATTCATAATCGGCTGAAAAATAGAATTCCAAAGAATCCACACAGGCGTGTGGAAATTATCCACGCCCGTGCAGAAATTCCATAGGCCCGTGTGTCAGATCTACAGGGGCATGTGGATGCCTGATTCCAGCCCTATTTAAGCCGCGATTCAGCCCCGATTTCAACATTCTTTTCTCCATTCTTACCTAACTTTGAGAGTGGGCTACGGCTATGGTTTTGAGAGGTATTGGTAGGGTTTTTGGAGAGGTTTTCTGGCTTTGACATTGAGCTCCACTTGGAAGAATGTTATTGGGAGAGCTTTGGAGGAGATGAGGCTTTTCAACAAGACCATCGTCATGACTATCGAGGGGATTTTCTATGGATTACTTGTTTTTACATTCAATTTCATTGTTGATTGTAACTAACTCCATGGAGAGCTAAACCCCCTAATGTGTACTTGGATTTGTGAACCCTAGGATGTATTTATTTCATTAAAACTTCTATTATGCTTTCATTAAGTGATGTTTTATTTGAGTTCCAATCTTGAATGCTTGATTTATTGAATCCTCCCTTAGAATGACACACCACGAGGGTTAGACAAAGCTAGAGGAGAGGGTCGAGATGGTGAGTCAAGAGTTAGTGGAGCATCCCCTTACCCCTTTGTTATCCTACCTCTATTACCTTGAGTTCTTTGCGGTCATAGTAGAGTGAATGGGCTAAGGGTTGACCTTCCGCTGGGGCTTAGTTGCAGAGGTAACGGAGCGAGGCGTTGAAGTGATTTTAGCACCTAGGGCTTAATTGTGACTTGGGACATCTCACCTGAACCAAAGAGTTAGGTCTATATCTAGAAAGAGGGTTTATCACTTGGTATCCCTAGGACTCCATGCAATTCTATCCGAGTGCGAGTTGTTGAGATTGTTCGATTTCTCCTCCGAGACATGGTATAGAGTTAGTCATGGTTAACCTTAGATTTGGGATCATGTATTGAAGGATTTACATGACTCATTAATGCATTAGTTAGGAGGTGTCACATCCGAATATGCGTGTACACTGCAAGTGCACGGGTGTTGAAGTAATAATCCCAGATGAGTGGGTATCGTATCCACAGAGAGGAGGGAATCAAGACACTTTAATTGTTTCTTAACTAATGTGGAAGATGAATAGTGATATGTGTGATAAGATTAAATTCTCAAGAGTAAAAACAACAAGAAAGAAAAAACAAGTAAAAGGAGAAGGTAAGGCAATCGATAAAGATGGGGTACCCGAGTATTGTTCCGCCTAGGACAAACGTTTCAAGTGCAAGAAACCTCTATTATGCTTTCTAATTAATGCAATAGTGAGTCGTGGAAATCCTTAATTGCATAGTGCCAAATCTAAGGTCAACCTTGCCAAACTCTATACATGTCCTAGAGGAGAAATCAAACAATCTCAACACCTCGACTTTTCAGTATAGAATTGCAATGAGCTCTAGGGACTCCAAATGATAAACCCTATTCCTATATATAGACCTAACCCTTTGGTCCAGGTGAAAGATCCCTAGCCACAATTAAGCCCTAGATGCTAAAAATCACTTAAAGCGCTTCACTCCGTTGCACTCGCAACTAAGCCCCAGCAGAAGGTCATCCCTTAGCCCATTCACTCTACTATGACCACAAATAACTCTTGGAATGTGGAGGTATGATAGATCATACCTGAGTGGAAAGGGGACGCTCCGCTACCTCTCAACTCACCCTCTCAACCCTCTCCAATCTAGCTTTGTAAAACTCTCATGGTGTGTCACTCACTCACAAGAGTTACCAAGAAGAACTCTCAACACTAGTGTCACTCTATGGGAGAATTCATACAATCAAGCATACAAGATTGGAACACACAATAAAGATCAATTAATTGAAAGCATAATAAAGGGATTCAATAAAACGAATACATCCTAGGGTTCACAAATACCCAAGTACCCACCAGGGGTTTAGCTCTCCATGGATGTAGATACAATCAATGAAATCGAATGTAAAAACAAAGCATCCATAGAAAACTCCCTCGTTAGTCATGGTGATGGTCTTGTGGAGAGTCATTTACTCATCGCAAGTGTCCCTTTGTCCGGCCTAGGATATACCTTGCCGGATCGGCGCCGATGAAAGTTCTCCTACTAACCTTCTTCGAAACGGCACATGATGTAGGAGCCATAGAACCTCTCCAAAGCCCTAGCCAATACCTCTCAAAACCCTAGCCACAACCCTCTCTCAAGTTAGGGAAAAGATGGAGAAAAGAATACTGAAATCGAGGCTAAAATCGGCTTTCAAAGGGCTGGAATCGGGAATCCACACGCCCATGTGAGCGCCCCTGTGGATTTTTCAAACAGTCTTGTGGAATTTCCACATGCCGGTCTGGATTCTCTGTTTTCCTATTTTCTCGACCAGCGTGAGCGATCTTTCGGTACAGTATTCTTGCTACAGTTTTCTATAGTACCCTACTACAATACCGGCCCGAAATACTCCCGAATCCATGCTTTCATCGAGGTAACGCAAACGGGCACACGTTTACGTCGTGGATCGCTTTCCTTCTTCAATAACAGACATGTTGGTGGAGATCTTGTTCTATATGCACAAGTTAGAATGCTTGAATGTGACTGTCCTTGTACCCCTCCATATAGTTATACTAATTTGAATACGAGGAGGTTGGCACACATTCCTGCATCTCGAACCCGACCTATGTCTTCACGTTTGAACCTTAGCATGATTTACTCCAAATTAGTGCATCTACAACCGACATTGGTTTCTTTCTTTCATATTTAGACTCACAACCCTACCTGCATAAAAGTAACATAACTACGCACATATTAGCGTTAAAACCCGAGAAAAGTAATGCTCAAAACAAGGAAAGAACACTTCGTATTCTTATCACACAAGTTATCAAAGTCCCTGATGAGCGATCCACAAGTGCACGGAGTCGTCAAGTAATACCCCTCGTGTGAGCACGAGAGGGTCGTATTCCCTGGGCCCAAGAATCTACTCTTACTTCCTCTTTGCGTATTGTCTAGCCGAATGATTCGAAGGGTTTCTCTAATCTATTACTTGAAATAAAAGAACTACAAATGGAGTCTATGATAAGGTAGGGGTATAAAATCAGGGGAAAGAAATGGTCACGGATGAGGATTCCCTAGGGGCTACTAAAGTGCAAAGGATGCTAAGAACTCTCCTTTTGATTTTCCTTGTCCAAACCGTGTGATCTTGCCTCCTAAAGACGGGAGAAAATCGGCTCCAAGAACTCTCCCAAAAACTCCTCCCCTTGCCCTAGAAAAATCGGTTTCATATATATCCCGTCAGTCCATGAGGGCATCCATGCGGACGCATGGAGCCCGTGAAGCTCACAGCCAAATGCCCAGAAAAAATGCCGTTTTCGGTGTCGAATTCATCCAATTTGCATTTTTGAGCTACATTCGGCACATTTATGCTCTGCAACACCAAAAGAACAAATTTATACTCAAGCAGGCATCAAATCATCAAGATATACACAAATAATACAAGATCAATACGTATAAAATACGTACATTTAGGCGTTTATCAAACATCCCCACACCTAAGCGTTTGCTTGTCCCCAAGCAAACACACATGAAAGAATAGGGGCAAGAAGATAAACGGCTAAATATACAACCCTAAAGCTCAAGTAGTGAACAACCCCACGGGCACAGATGAAATGAAATCAAGAAAATGAGTTACACAATAACCAACTCAATAGAGATAGTCATGAGTCCTCTAAAGTGCTTTCCTCGTGAGTGTGTGTAAATACTTAATCCCTCGCTCTCCCTATTCACGCCTCATTCAATGACTACCGGTGTTAGAAATGTTAAAGAGCGCCCTCAGATAGCGAGTTAAAGAGTACTTCGGGTCCCACGATCAACACTTTAATTTCTAAGTGAATGCATGAAAGAGTTCAAGAGAAAACACATTTTTTTTTATCCTTTTTTTTTTCATTCATCATTTTTTTTTTCGTTTCTTTTTCCGAGTCCGCCTAACGTAGGGCTGCACAAAAATATCTTATAATCATTCGGAAGGATGCACATCGCTGATTAGGGCACAAGAGCCACCCAACCTACTTGATTACAGATCTACATAGACGCATTCATGCTAAATTAGCAGAGGAATACTCGACATAGACTCTTTTACATATCTCCGGAGCACTTTTAATGCAAAAACTTCACTTAGGGATAAAGTAAAATGAACAAAAAGAACCAAAAAGCTCTTAAAAAGACCATTGAGGGATGAATTTACCACTCTAACACTTTTAAATCAAAGTAGTGGGTTAGCTGGGGCAAACAAGGTAGAAGATCTTGTGTCAAAGCTGTGAAGAAAAACACTAGAAAGAAAAACATGACTTCCTTATAGCACAAATAACACTACAACTCATTACTATCATTCATTCAAGCCGGGGAGGTTCTTAACAATAAATCATAGCTATCACCGTGAAGTAAGCATGCAAATAGCCCATCCCCACACCTAGAATTGTACATTGCCCTCAATGTACACTAATCAGCAGAACATGGTGTAGAATTCATAATAATTAAATAAATCATGAAAGGGAAGGGAAAAGAGACTGCCCCATTTGGTTGATGAAGAGTGTTCAGTGAAAGCACAATCATTGGGCAACAACGCTAGCAAAGGGGAAAGGAGGAGAGGCAACAATCAGTGAGAAGTCCTGTAAAAATAAATAAATAAGGCGATCACGACACTGAAGAGAATCAAGGGGGAGGGAAAACATGCATAATAGTCAAACATGAGAGTAATACAAGCTTAGCAGGGAAAGAACCCAAGCTAACAAAAGAAGTTCAACTAACAAGCAACAAAATATCACAAAGTACAAAAACATAAACTCAAGTCCAAAAAAAGTCGTGCTCCTAAGCGGGGGGGTGCTCGTCAACAGGCGCAGCTGGTGCTAAGGATGTGGTAGTCCCTGAGGTGGTGCCAGAGGATGAAGAAGACCCACGCACGAAAGAAAGGACTTCGCGCATATCCCTTGCCAACTGTCTCAGTGTCTCGGTAGTCTCTTGATGTCCTTGGCGAAGGGAACGAATCTCGCCCTTAATCTCCTGAAGGCGAAGCTCAACTGAGGGTGGCGCGTCTTCTGGCTCAGAATAAGACTGTGGTGGAGAAGTGGTGATGCGCTCCCCTGTAGGTGAGTATCGAATAATGGTATATGTGTCACCGCGTTTCTCCACCATCCCCATGGAAAACATAATAGCCATCCCCAAGGGTGAAAATCCACCAACAATGTGTAAGTCCCGGGTGTGCTCAATAAAACCCATACCTCGAATCATACGTGTGATAAATGGCCCAGCAAAAATAGATCCAAGGTGTGTATAAGTACCCTGATGGACAAACAACTCGGCAAAGAGGTGACCAAGGTCGATCGGGTAGTGCTCAATGATGCTATATAGCATGAGTAAGTCAGAGCGAGTGATTACCCCAGTGCTGTCACCCCGGCCACCAATACCTCGACTCAACAGTGCATGGACATAATGATGTGCAGGATTGTGAAGACGTGATGCTTTCCTTGACTCATTCGTGCGCCGACCAGAGATAATGTTCCAGAACCGTGTGTGTGTCATGGTGGCCGGAAAGTCAGTCGGAAGACGTTGACATGCTGGTGTGTTCACGAATCCCTCATCATACAAGCCCAAGAAACAACCCAATTGTTCGTCGGTAATGGCGTGCATTATGCCAAAGGCTTGGAAGGTTATCCCGGATGGTCTCGCTAATTCAATCGTGCTGAGGACCTCCAAGGTGAGCTCACGGTAGGCCAGATCACTAATTGAGAAAATTCTGTCCCAACCATCATGGTTGATTAACTCCGCCACGGTCTCGGCCAAACCTAGAACTTCGAGGTCATTGCGGTCAATTGTGCAGATGATACCAAAGGGCTTGGACTGTAAGAGATTATAGCGTGCCCTATGTTGTGGTAAGGCAAAGGATGGCACTCCACTTGATGCCGCAACGTGCCGTCGCCGCTTTGTTAGAACTCGCTTGATCGGCATACCTATACCACAAAAACAAGTGATCAAACCAATATTTTTATGAATACATTCATAGGAGAAAACTATATCATCATGGAATTAAGGAAAAATTGAAAGCACAACAATTTCTATGCGAAGAATGAAAATTTCAGCCATTGCTAAAGTAACCCGCGAAAATAATTTTGCAAGAGTTTCTCCTAGACATCTAGCTTCCCAAAATTTACAAAATGAAGAAAAACTCAAAGAGACAAGCATACACCACATCACAACAACCAAATATATCATTCAAGCTTCAAAGATAAAACGTGTGATCTTGCCTCCTAAAGACTGTTGAAAATCGGCTCCAAGAACTCTCCCAAAAACTCCTCCCCTTGCCCTAGAAAAATCAGTTTCATTTATATCCCGCCAGTCCATGCGGGCATCCATGCGGGCGCATGGAGCCCGTGAAGCTCACAGCCAAATGCCCAGAAAAAATGCCGTTTTCGGTGTCGAATTCATCCAATTTGCATTTTTGAGCTACATTCGGCACATTTATGCTCTGCAACACCAAAAGAACAAATTTATACTCAAACGGGCATCAAATCATCAAGATATACACAAATAATACATGATCAATACGTATAAAATACATACATTTAGGCGTTTATCAAACATCCCCACACCTAAGCGTTTGCTTGTCCCCAAGCAAACACACATGAAAGAATAGGGGCAAGAAGATAAACGGCTAAATATAAAACCCCAAGCTCAAGTAGTGAACAACCCCACGGGCACAGATGAAATGAAATCAAGAAAATGAGTTGCACAATAACCAACTCAATAGAGATAGTCATGAGTCCTCTAAAGTGCTTTCCTCGTGAGTGTGTGTAAATACTTAATCCCTCGCTCTCCCTATTCATGCCTCATTCAATGACTACCGGTGTTAGAAATGTTAAAGACGCCCTCAATAGCGAGTTAAGAGTCCTTCGGTCCACAGTCAACACTTTAATTTCTAAGTGAATGCATGAAAGAGTTCAAGAGAAAACACATTTTTTATCCTTTTCTTTTTTTCATTCATCATTTTTCGTTTCATTGAGCCCGCCTAACGATGCGCACAAAAATATCTTATAATCATTCGTAAGGATGCACATGCTCGATTAGGGCACAAGAGCCACCCAACCTACTTGATTACGAGTCTACATAGACGCATTCATGCTAAATTAGCGAGAGGAATACTCGACATAGACTCTACATGTCTCCGGAGCACTTTCATGCAAAACTTCACTTAGGGATAAAGTAAAATGAACAAAAGAACCAAAATAGTGAAATTCCAGCTACAGTGTTTTGCTACAGTGTTTTCGCTACAGTACCGAGGGTTGTGAAATTCCAGCAAACCTCACGGGCACCCATGCATGCGCATGGAGCCCGTGAAAGCTCACTGACCAAATGCCCGGCAGCATAAATAGTGATCGCCCTACGATGAACGCTCACGCTTAGGCGTTTATCACTCCCCCACACTTAAGCTTTTCCTTGTTCTCAAGAAACAATTAAAACATTAAAGCACAGATGAAGGAAATATTTGAAGTGCTTGGCCTTAGGTTCAGCAAAGCATACAAAGAGTGCATTCTATAAGTACGGGAAATTTCAACACTAAATACGAAAAATCAATGCTCTAGCTAAAAAATTGAATAAAAAAGGCGACAAACCCGAAATCGTGTAAGTGTGTGAACTCACTCAAGTTGACCCAAAGTATACTCCTCAAAGTTCTACGTATAAGGGACTTATTTATCTACAAAAGGTAACAAAAATTCAAAAAGGGTAGTAGCTTCACACATCCACTAAGATAGCCCTTTCAAAAGCGGCCGCTAAGGTGGCTTTCACACTTTTGAGGTGGTAGATCTTTCCACCGGGGTGGTAGCTTTCACACATCCCATGAGATAGCTCTTTCTCTCATTAGGGCATAACTAGTATCCGACTTATGAGAGTAGCTTCATACATCATAGGTGCTAGCTCTTTCCACCCAACCAGCACAACTAAACAACAAAACTATTTTGTTCTTTCTTTTCATTTATTCATCATTTTTTTAGAATTAACACAACAAACAACTAAAACTAGTCCCTTATACATCAAACATGAGTTTCCAATAGGGTTTAAAGAGTGAGTAGTGCAACAAGTATTAATCGGGCAAAAATTCCTAGAAATTCAAGCAAAAACTAGAGCATGAAAACATTCAATGTTAAAATTTTTCCCAAACTCAAGAATACAATCAATGCAACTAAGGTAAACCACCATTGGCTATGTGAACATGTATATCAATTAAAATTAGTACAAAAGAGATACGTGCGCTATGAAACTCCCACCACACTTAAGTTGTACATTGTCCCCAATGTACACATACAAGCTCATTCATAATGTAACTTAATTAGATTCAGATGTGGGAGAAGCAATCAAAAAAATACTCCCCTGACTCCTAGTGTTGCATTTGATGAAGCTAAGTCCTTGGGAGTGTTGTTCCAACGGGTCGTGAAGCTCACACGGCCAAGTGGCGAAACACCCTGGTCGTGCCCATGACAAAGTCTCAATTCCCATGATGATAAGACCATCTACATGCATACACGAGGGGGTTCAGTGAAGCTCAATAAAAACAAAAATAACTCGAGTATATAAAAGATAAGACAATGAATACAACTCGACATACAAAATGAAAATAAACTCAGAAGGAGAGTCCTTTCTGAGTATACAAGTCCAAAAAAATGCCTAAATAAAAGACGAGAAAAATAAAATCAAGTATTGATGTCGCTCTCCGAATCCTCTACTATTGCTGCTGCTAGATCAAAGGGTGCTGGTGGAGATGGTGAAGGAGATGCTGGCGGAGCTGAGGGGGCCGGAGGAGTCCTCGGCTGCAGGATAAATGATGAGCCGACTTCTCTTTCTAAGATCTGTTGTAAGGTGTCGAAACGTGCCATGAACTCCGTATCATCCCCACAGTGCTCTCAAGCCTCTCAAAGTGATCCTAGGCTTGAGATGGTCAAAACATGCGCACGGGGGTGGGTCCTCTGTCATCGAAGGTGCCTCGATCTCCATAGGTGCTGACTGAGGCTCGAAAGCAGGCTGGGAAGCCTCGGCATCATCGCCCTCCTCGACTATCTCTGGGGTCGGTAGAACAAGAGCATAAACCCCTGTCTGAACCCTACGGACCATATCCATCAATCTCATCATCTTCAGGCTCAGGGGCACAGGTATACTCATCTTCTCAGGCCCGCGAATCGCGCCCAAGAGACCCATACCCAGAGCTAATCTCATAATGTATAGACCCGAGAAGATCGCTACCAATCCGGCATACTGGCCCTAATGTTGAATCTACTCAGTGACGATGTGCCCTAGATGGATCGATGTGTGTTACATCATCGAATACAAGTACATAAGCTCCTGTTGGCTCAGAACGATAGTGATATCTCCATGGCCATTCACCGACCTGCTCATGATGGCATGTAGATATCGATACGTAGGTCGCGAAACGCATGTGGCCTTGGATAACCCCGGCTCAAACTGGCCTTTACCACATAATGCTCTATAAGCTCTCTGTGGGGTCAGAGCTCCAGGATAATCCGTTAGTGACTGAGAGTACTCCTCAGTGTCTGTAAATGCCTTCAGTGTAAACTATGTGATAGTCAGACTATAGTGATGTCCTAATTGTATGAACTAAACTATGTCGAGGTAGTCGAATCTCGCATATGATCTATCGAACTTGAACGATGACAGAACCTCTAGTGTAAGCTCTCGGATGACTAGCTCTCTAATCGACAATAACTGCCTCCAACCACCTACTGAAACGAGATCCTCGACTTCATCAGCGAACACATACCCTTGATGTAAATCTCTCAATATACTCATGTCCAAGAACCGAGTCTGTCTGAATCGATGTCTTGACATATGCTCAAAATGAGCGTGATGCTTTCGGACTTAAGGGACGACTCTCACGGTCACTTATCAGCTTGCTTCTTTAACCTGGGTGCCATAGTCTGCAAAAATTGAAAGAGAATTGATCAAACAAGTTAATTCAACATAGCTGCAGAAATCCACACGGTCGTGCGGAATTTCAGCACGCCCGTGTGGGTCCACAGGTCGTGAACAAACGCACGGCCGCATATTAAACTCCACAAATGAACCATTATAATGCTTTTACTTCTTTCTAAATATAAATAATCATTATAATTGAAGAAACAAAGCATTATTAACTAGTTTCATCGATGAAAATCATGAATTTGGGAAGGAAATCAAAGATAGGGCTTACCGTCGAGTTGAGATGAGACAGCTTTGAAAACGGCCGGAAAACCAAGTGAAATCCTTCCAAATTGGCGATATGAGGTCGGGAAACAATGTAGAAGTGCTCTCAGACAACCGGAGGATATTAGGATGAAGAGGAACAATAATCCTTTTAAAAGGACTCACGCCTCTTGGAGTTCTGTACATCCGTACGGGCGTGTGGAAATTACACACGCCCATATTCCTCCATAGGAAAGCTTCATAGGGGCAGGTGCATGCCCCTGTGTGCTCTCGGGAAAACACTCACTGCCTCTGAACGTAAATACAAGGGTGTGTGATAAATACCCATGCCCGTGCGCCCAATTCATAGGGGCAGCTGCATGCCACTGTGGCTGCTCTGGACATCCGAGAAAAATTATTAAGTGTTCCGCACGCCCGTGTGGAAATTCCACACGGGCATGGGCATTCACAAGCCCAACTCACAGGGGCAGCTGCATGCCCTATATATTCTTGGGATGGGAGAGCTCCTCTGCATGATTCTCACGGACATGTGGAAATTACCCACGCCGTGCAATTTTCACAAGGTCAGCTGCAGGGGCGATTCGACGCCCTTGTGTGCTTTCAGGAAAGTCTGCCAATCTCTGCAGGACTTCACACACTTGTGCCTTCTCTGGATGAGCTCACAATATAAAACCACGGGCGTGTGTTAATTCTACACGTCCGTGTGTTTTCTCTGAATACTTAGAAAACTCTGCTGGCTGTGTAGAAAATTTCTGAACATGCTTACACACTCAGAGCCTATCCCAATATGCAATTTCTACCAGTGAAAAACATGAAAAAAATTCACATGAAAACACACGATGAACTTGAGAACCCACGATAAAAATTGCAGCACAAGTATATAAAAATCAAGACACCAACACTCAACACTTTATTCATGCAAACATTAAACTAACAAATTAAGAAAATAGTAAACACTTGGGTTGCCTCCCAAGAAGCACTTGTTTAACATCACTTAGATTGGCTTACCTTGTCTTACCTCACGGGGGCTCATAGATAAAGTTGCCCTCTTACCCATGGCTTGGAAACATGATGAGCAAAATCTCTTGAGCGTAGAGGGTGAATTGTCGGGCTTGAGACTACCTTGAAATGGTTCACCCAAATTGTTCGGTTGACACACGTCTCCAACAGTCTTAGAGCATTTGTGGTGGCGTTTCCTAGTCCTCTTCAATCTCCGAAGCACCTTCTTCAAGATCCCCGGTGTAGATGGTACTCTTCTGTCAAACCAAGCATCATGATCTCTTCATTGTCCGGATTGAACATCTCATGTATGTATTCATCAATAATCTCATCAGTAGCATTTAGAAAGTACAAAGTATCATCAAAATCAAGAGAATGCCGCATGGCTTCAGCAAGGCAGTATGTGAGCTTGTCATCTCCAACTCTCAAAGTTAGCTCTCCACCGTCCATGTCAATCAATGCCTTGGAAGTCCGCAAAAACAACCTCTAAGTATCAAGAGTACATCCACATCCTCATCGACGTCTAGCACTATGAAGTCAACCGGAAAAATGTACTTATCCACCTTGACAAGCACATCCTCGATGATACCTCTCGAATGTCTCACCGTTCGGTCCGCTAGTTGCAAAGTCATCCGAGTAGGTCTAGGCTTGCCCAAGCCTAGCTTTTGAAAGAAGGTGTATGGCATGACGTTGATGCTAGCCCCTGAATCCGCCAATGGCATTTGTTCACCTAGATTACTGACATTACACAGAATGATGAAGCTCTCCGGGTCTTTCTTCTTGTTCAGTATGTTCTTTTGCAAGACCACCGAGCAAGACGCATCTAAGATCACTTCAGCACTCTCCTCTAACTTCCTCTTGTTTGTCAACAAGTCCTTCAAGAATTTGGCATACTTAGGCATTTAGTCCAATGCCTCAATAAAAGGAATATTGATGTGAAGTTGCTTGAACAAACTAAGGAACTTATTGTACTGTTCATCCCTTTGGTCATTCTTCAATCTAGAGGGATAAGGGATCCTTAGCTTGAAAGATGGAGGTGCCATCTCCTTCTCTTTGCTTGTTCCCTCTTCAACCTCTATAACCTCGAGTGCATGTTCATTTGGCTTCTCACCCTGAAGCTCACTGCCGACCTCACCACCACTTCTCAAAGTGATCACCTTCACATGCTCTCGAGGGTTGGTCTCGAGATTACTCAGCAAACTTCCGTGTGGCCTTTCCGACAAGGACTTTGCAATCTGCCCCACTTGGTTTTCAAGATTATGTAAGGAGGCGGTATGGTTGTGAAGTGTAGCCTCAACTAATTCAAACCTTGTATTTGACTGATTGCACAAACCTAGTTAAGGCCTTTTTCCAAATCGGGTAATTCGGGTCTCCAAACCCCGAAACTTTGTTTTTCCACATTTGGGCCTTGTTGTTGGAAAACCCGGTGGCCCCATGGCCTTTGTGGACCTTGGTTGCTCCACTAGAAATTGGGATGATTCTTTCAACCCGTATTATAGGTGTTGTTGTATGGGTTCCCTTCAGTCCTCATGCTATTATCTACAAAATCAACGTTCTCAACTGAAGATACATCACCAATAGATATCAGCCAATTGGAGGGAGCATGTCCTCCACTACACCAGGTGCAAGTAATCACAAACTGATACTCTATTCAAGTAGCGGATCTAACTTCTTACTCGATGATTCCACTTGAGCCGCCAACGAAAGTCACTGTGATCTATCTCATGGATACCGCCACCTTTTTTTCTTCTCCCCGGCATTCCATTGGTAGTCTGCTTTAACCCCATTTGTTCAATTAATTGACGGGCCTCACCGGGGGTCTTGCTACCTAAGGTACCTCCCTGCTGTCAGCATCCAAGAGTTGCCTTGTACTCGGATTCGCACTCATTGTAAAAAGGTCCCGAACAATCATCCACTCTGGAAATCCGTGTTGTGGACACTTTCTCAAGAGATCCTTGAACCTTTCCCACGTCTCAAATAGAGACTTCAATTCCAATTGTACAAAGGATAAGATCTCATTCCTAAGCTTTGCAAATTTTTCGGGAGGGAAATAACGGCCAAGAAAAGCTTCTACCATCTCCTCCCATGTGGTAAATGATGCTCTAGGTAATGAGTGTAGCCACTGCTTCACACTCCCTTTCAAGGAAATGGGAAGGCCCTCAACTTGATGGCATTATCTGTTACCCAATTTATCTTCAGCATATCACATACCTCAAGAAAGTTCTTTATATGACTGTTTGGATCATCATCGGCCAAACCATTAAACTGCACGGATTGCTGCAACATATGGATGAATGCCGGCTTCAGCTCGATGTTTTGAGCTGTAATCGGGGGACGCATAATGCTCGATTGTGTCCCTAATACTGAAGGTCTGGCATAATCAGATAATGTCCGCTACTGCTCATTATGTTCTGCCATGTTTTTCAGATTCTTCTACTTCCAAATCAGCTAGATTTGACTGTTCTTGCATAGGTTCTTTCCTTTTTCTTCTAAGTGTATGTTCAAGCTCGGGATCTCCTTCAATCAGTATAGAGGGATTCCCTCGGGTCATAACCTGGATCTACACCAAAAGAAAGGAAACAAAAATCAGAACGATGATAGAATAAGAACATATAAAATAGATTGAATAAATCAATAGCTAAGAAAAACAAAGTGAAAAATATCTCTAAACACCTACTCCCCGGCAACGGCGCCAAAAACTTGACACGTCCGAATATTCGTATACACGGCAAGTGTATGGGTGTCGAAGTAATAATCCCAGATGAGTGGGTATCGTATCCACAGAGAGTAGGAAATCAAGACACTTAAATTGTTTCTTAACTAATGTGGAAGATGAATAGTGATATGTGTGACAAGATTCAATTCTCAAGAGTAAACACAACAAGAAAGAGAGCACAAGTAAAGGAGAAGGTAAGGTAATCAATAAAGAGCGGATACCCGGGTATTGTTACACCTAGGACAATCATTTCAAGTGTAAGAAACCTCTAATATACTTCCTAATCAATGCAATAGTGAGTCGTGGAAATCCTTAATTGCATAGTCCCAAATCTAAGGTAAACCATGCCTAACTCTATACATCTCCTGGAGGAGAAATCGAACAATCTCAATACCTCGTACTCGTATAGAATTGCGATAAGCTCTAGGAATTCCAAATGATAAACCCTATTCCTATGTATAGACCTAACCCTTTGGTGCAGGTAAAACTAGCCACAATTAAGCCTTAGATGCTAAAATCACTTCAATACTTCACTCTGTTGCACTCGTAACTAAGCCCCAGTGGAAGGTCATCCTTTAGCCCATTCACTCTACTATGACCGTAAAAAACTATTGGAACGTGGAGGTAGGATAGATCATACCGGAGGGGAAAGGGGACGCTCCGCTACCTCTTGACTCACCCTCTCAACCCTCTCCAATCTAACTTTGTCTAACTCTCATGGTGTGTCACTCACTCACAAGAGTTACCAAGAAGAACTCTCAACCCTAGTGTCACTTTGGGGGAGTATTCATACACTCAAGCATACAAGATTGGAACTCACAATAAACATCAATTAATTGAAAGCATAATAAAGAGATTCAATGAAACGAATACATCCTAGGGTTCACAAATACCCAAGTACCCACTAGGGGTTTAGTTCTCCATGAAGCTAGATACAATCACCGAAATCGAATGTAAAAACAAAGCATCCATAGAAAACCCCCTCGTTAGTCGCGGTGATGGTCTTGTGGAGAGTCCTCTACTCGTCGCAAGGGTCCCTTTGTCCAACCTAGGGTACACCTCGCCGGATCGGTGCCAACCAAAGCTCTCCCACTAATCATCTTCCAAATAGCGCACGATGTTGGAGCCGTAGAACCTCTCCAAAGCCCTAGCCAATACCTCTCAAAACCCTAGCCGCAGCCCTCTCTCAAGTTGGGGAAAAGTTGGAGAAAAGAATGCTGAAATCGGGGCTGAAATCGGCTTTTAAAGGGCTGGAATCGGGAAATCACACGACCGTGCGAGCGCCCCTGTGGATTTTTCACACGGGAGTGTAGAATTTCCAAATGACCATGTGGATTCTCTGTTTTCCTGTTTTCTCGGCCGGCTGTGAACAATGCTGGTACAGTATTCTTGCTATAGTGTTTCTGCAGTACCCTACTACAATATTGGCCCAAAATACTACCGAATCCTTGCTTTCATCGAGGTAACACAAACGGGCACACGTTTATGTCGTGGATCGCTTTACTTCTTCAATAACGGACATGATGGTGGAGATCTTGTTCTATATGTACAAGTCGGAATACTTAAATGTGACTGTCCTTGTGCCCCACCAAATAGTTATAATAAATTGAATACGAGGAGGTGGCACACATTCCCGCATCTCGAACCCGACCTATGTCTTTGCGTTTGAACCTTAGCAAGATTTCCTCTAAATTGGTGCATTTACGACCCATATTGGCTTTTTTCTTTCATATTCGGCCTCACAACACTTGCAGAATAGCTCTCTACATACCGAGAGGACACAAGGGTGTGCGTTTGCCCCTTGAGTTGGGCCTGTGAAAGGCCACGCACATACATAATTTTCACACAGGTGTGTGAAACACTTAGTGATTCTCTCGATTAGACATAGAAGCTACAAGGGCATGCGGCTGCCCCTGTGGGTCGGGCGCACGGGCGTTGTTATTTTTCACACACCCGTGTGGTTGCTTTAAGAGAGATTGAGTGTTATCCCGAGAGCTCACAGGGGCATGCGTCTGCCCTGTGGCTCTCCTCTGTGGAGGCGCACGGGAGTGGGTAATTTCCGCACGCCCATGTAGATGCTCAGACCACCAAGAGGCGCGAGTTCCTTTTAAAGGATCATTGTTCCTCTTCATCCTAACATTCTCCATTCGTCTGAGAGCACTCTCAAATCATTTCCCGACATCGCATTGCCGATTTGGAAGGATTTGTACTTGGTTTTCCGACCGATTCAAGGTTTTCAATCTTAACTCGTTAGTAAGCCCTAGCTTTTGTTTTGTTTTCTTCACCAATTCTTGATCTTAATCGATGAAACTAGTTAGTAATGCTTCATCTCTACAATTAGAATGATTATGCATGTTTAGAATGAAGTTAGAAGTGATTCAATGGTGTATTTTTGGATTTTTGAGGCGCCGCAATGCGTTTTTTTTTCACGCCCCGTGGATCCACACGGGCGTGCAGAAATTCCACACAACCCTGTGGATTTCTGCAGCATTACTTAACTAACTGGTTTGATCAATTTTCTTTCAAATTTTGCAGATTATAGCACCTCGGTCAAAGAAGCAAGCCGAGAAACGGCCGCGTGAATCGTCCCCCAACTCCAAGAGCATGAGATTTACTATCCCCGAGTATCAAGCTCGTTTTGAGGGTCTGTTGAGACTTCAATTCGGACGGACTCGATTCCTGGACAGAAGCATATTGAGAGATTTATAGCAGGGAGATGAGTTCGCAGATAAGGTCGAGAATCTCGTTTCGGTGGCTGGATGGAGGTAGTTATTGTCGACTAGGGAGCTTGCCATTCGTGAGCTTATACTTAAGGTCTTATCGTCATTCGAGTTCGATAGATCTTATGCGAGATTCGACAGCCTCGATGCCATCTCGAGTTTTAGAGCATTTGGACATTACCAAAGCATGAGCATCACTCGGGCTTTTCGAGTTTGGGCTTGCTCTGGAGGAGGCATTTACTGTATCCCGAGGAGTATTCCCAGTTACCGACAGATTACCCTGGAGCATTGGCCCCATAGAGAGCTTAGCGAGCGTTGTGTGGTCAGGGCCATTATGACCCAGGGGTGTCCAACGCAATGTGCCTTTCTCGACCTACGTACCGATATTTACACACTATTCTGAGCAGGTCGGCGAATGGCCATGGTGATAGCACTGGCGTTCTGAGCCGACAGGAGCTTCTGTACTTGTATTCGATGGTGCAGCACATAATGATTCATCTAGGGCACATCATTGCAGAGTACATTTGACATTAGGGGCAGTATGCCAGATTGGGAGCAATCTTCTCAGGCCCCTACATTACGAGACTAGTTTTGGGCATGGGTATCTTGGACATGATTTGCGGTGGCGAGAAGACGAGTACACCTGTGCCCCTAAGCCTGGCGACGATGAGATTGATGGGTATGGTCCATAGGGTTCGGACGAGAGTTTATGCTTTGGTTATATTAGCTTTAGAGATTGCTGAGGATGAGGGTGATGATGCCGAGGCTTCTCAGCCTGCTCGAGAGCCTCAGCCAGCACCGATGGAGACCGAGGGACCTCCAGTGGCAAAGGACCCACCCCCATGATCACTTTGAGAGGCTCGAGAGTGATGTGGGGGTGGTATGGACAGAGGTCATTGAGGTCCAAGCAGTGATTGCTGAGATTCCGGCTGTGCTGTCCACACAATATACAGAGTTCATGGCACATTTTGACACATTATAGCAGATTTTAGAGTGAGACATCGCTTCGTCATTTGTCTTGTTGCCGAGGACTCCTAAGGCCCCTCCGGCATCACCATCACCAGCTCTACTAGCACCCTTCCATCACATCATCGACACTTGATTTATTTTCTTTCATCTTATTACTTCTGCATTTTTATTCCTGACTTGTATACTTAGAAAGGACTTTCCTTCTGAGTTTATTTTCATTTTATGTTCTCGAGTTGTTCAGCCATGAAGAATTTCTTATTCTCGACCGCTTTAATCCCCGAGAAGGGGATGGACTTACTAAAGTCAAAAGAAACTCGGGAAAAGATCCTTTGTCGGCATTCCGAATGGATTGACGACCAAATACCCACTATCTTATCTTTTATATACTCAAGTTCTTTTTGTTTTATTGAGGTTCACTAAACCCCCTCGTGTATGCGTGCATATGGTCTTGTCATCATGAGAATTGAGACTTTGTCATGGACACGGCCAATGGTGCTTTCGACACTTGGCCGTGTGTGCTTCACAACCCATTGGAACATCACTCCCAAGGATTTAGCTCCATCAAATGCAACAGTAGGAGTCAGGGGAGTATTGTTTTGATTACTTTTCACACATTTGTTCTTGATTGATATACATTATGAGTGAGCTTGCATGTGTACATTGGGGACAATGTACAACTTAAGTGTTGGGGAGTTTCATAGTGCACACATCTCTTTTATATTAACTTTGATTGATATACATGCTCACATAGCCAATGGCTATTCACCTTACTTACAATGATTATATTCTTCAGTTAAGGAGAATTTTAAACATTGGATATCTTCATGCTCTAGTTTTTGCTTGAATTTGTAAGTTTTTTTGCCCGATTGACACTTGTTGCACTACTCACTATTTAAACTATTTTGGAAACTCATGTTCGATGTTAAAGGGACTACTTATTCTTGTTTCTTTTCTTATTTGTGGAAAAAAATGGTGAAATAAAAAGAAAGGACAAAAATAGTTATATTGTTTAGTTGAGCTTTTTGGGTGGAAAGAGCAACCACCAATGAATTATGAAGCTACTCTCATAAGTTCGATACTAGTTATGCCCTAATGAGAGAAAGAGCTTGACAAGGTCTCCTTGCGTATATCCCGCAAGTGCACGGGTTTGTCGAAGTAATAATCCCGGGTGAGCGGGTATCGAATCCACAGGGAGTAGGGAATAAAAATACTTAATTCGATTCTTAGCTATGTAAAAGATCAATGATAATGAGTGTGACAACGATTCAATTCTCAACAGTAAAAGCAACAATTAAGAGAGCAAAAGTAAAGAAGGGGGTAAGACAATCGATAAAGATGAGGTACCCGGATAATGCTGCACCTAGGATAATTGTTTCAAGTGCAAGAACCCTCTATTATGCTTCCTAATCAATGCAATGGTGAGTCGTGGAAATCCTTAATTGCATAGCCCCAAATCTAAGGTCAACTATGCCTAACTCTATACATGTCCCGGAGGAGAAATCGAACAATCTCAACACCTCGCACTCGAATAGAGTTACAATGAGCTCTAGGGATTCCAAGTGATAAATCTCTTCCTTATAATAAACCTAACCCTTTGGTCCAGGTGGAAGGTCCCTAACCACAATTGAGCCCTAGATACTAAGATTACCTCAACGCTTCACTCTGTTGCACGCACAACTAAGCCACAGCAGAAGTTCATCCCTTAGACTATTCACTCTATTATGGCCGCAAAGAACTCGAGGAACGGAGGTAGAATCTATCACGCCGGAGGTGAAAGGGGACGCTCCTGTACCTCTCGACTCACCCTCTCAACCCTCTCCAACCTAGCTTTGTCTAACGCTCGCATGTCTTCACGTTTGAACCTTAGCAAGATTTCCTCCAAAATCGGTGCATTGTGATCCACATTGGCCTATTTCCTTCATACTCAGCCTCACAACCCTACCTGCATAAGAGTAACATAAAAATACACACATTAGTGTAAAACCCGAGAAAAATAATGCTCAACATAAGGAATGAGCGGCTCGCGATTCGAATCGCACAAGCTCTTATCAGAGCTACATCATAGGATGAGTGAATGCTACCACTCCGGTAGAAAGAGCTACCACCTCGTAAGTGTCAAAGCCATCTTAGCGGCTGCTTTGGAAAGGGCTACCTTAGAGGATGCGTGAAGCTACTACCATCTTTGAAATTTTCTTACTATTTGTAGATAAATAAGTCCCTTGTACTTGGAACTTTGAGGAGTATACTTTGGGTTGTTTTGAGTGAGTTCACACACTTGCACGATTTCAGTTTTGTTGTCCTTTTTTATTCAAGTTTTTAGCTAGAACATTGATTTGTCGTATTTAGTGTTGAAATCTCCCTTACTTGTAGAATGCTCTCTTTGTATTCTTTGGTGAACCTAAGGCCAAGTACTTCCAATATTTCCTTCATCTATACTTTAATGTTTTAATTTTTTCTTGAGGTCAAGCAAAAGCTTAAGTGTGGGGGAGTTTGATGAGTGCTTGTGTGATAAGAATACGAAGTGTTCTTTCCTTATGATGAGTATTACTTTTTTCAGGTTTTAACGCTAATATGTGTGCATTTATGTTACTTTCATGCATATAGGTTTATGAATCAAAAGGTTAGAGAAAGAAGCCAATGTAGATCATAAATGCACTATTTAAAGGAAATCTTGAGAAGGTTCAAACGCGAAGATATAAGTCGGGTTCGAAATGCAGGAATGTGTGCCAACCTCCTAATATTCAAGTTAGCACAATGATTTGGAGGGGCACAAGGGCAGTCACATTTAAGCATTCCGGCTTGTGCATGTATTGCAAGATCTCCACCAACATGTCTGTTATTGAAGAAGCAAAGCGATCTACGATGTAAACTTGTGCCCGTTTACGTTACCTCGATGAAAGCATGGATTCGGGAGTGTTTCAAGCTGGTACTGTATCAAACACTATAGAAAACACTGCAGCAGGTACTGTTCACAGCCGGCCGAAGAAGGATGAAAACAGAGAATTCACATGGGTGAACCTTAGCAAGATTTCCTCCAAAATCGGTGCGTTGTGATCCACATTTGCTTCTTTCCTTCATAATTGGTTTCACTACCCTACCTGCATAAAAGTAACATAAGCATATTACAT